>NC_053494.1:128266823-128566823 GCF_905171775.1 Rana temporaria | reverse complement strand
CCTCCAGCACTCACTGGACTGGACCCCTCCCATTGCCAGGGCAAAATCCAAAATCTTTGAATGAATCAAAAATCTTCTCCTCTTTTTCCCCACTAGCATCTCTGAGCAAATCAGGAACAGTTGCTGCCGTTGCAGACAGAATTTCTGAAAAAATTGACATAGCTGCTCTTTGTGCACCAATACAAATCACAAAGAATCCTGGAATTAGATCTCACAAGGTCAACAAGTGATGTCACAGTGTAAATAGATTTTTATTGGATACAGTAAAACAAACATAAAAATTTGCAATTATGTTCCCCAACGCGCATTTACAAAAGAAAGAAAAAAACAAGGTGGAAATGGACAAGTGTGCACCCAGCCTTAGAGATACCTCTCTAGGACAGCTATTTAGCCACTTGGCCAACAGAAGGTTTACCCCCTTCATTTTTTTTATATTCAGCACTGTGCTACTTTAACCAGCAATTGCTCCGTCATGCAAAAAACTGTACCCAAATAAAATTGATATCATTTTTTTCACACAAATAGAACTTTCTTTTGGTGGCATTTAATCACCACTGTTTTTAATTTTTTTTTGTTTATATAGCAAAAGATAAAAAAAAAAAAAAAAAAAAACATTTTTTCTTAGTTTGGGTTATAAAACATTTTGCAAACAAATAATCTTTCATCATCAATTTAGGCCAAAATGTAGTCTGCTACATTTCTTTGGTAAAAAAAAAAAAAAAAAAAAAATCAGTGCAAATTTGTTAGTCTTCGTGAAAGTTAGAGAGAGTCTACAAACTATGATATAAATATTTGAAAGCTGATCAGTCCTGATGGCCGATCTCATTTCTTGAGACCCTAAAATGCCAGGACACTACAAATACCCCCAATTGACCCCTTTTAGCAAAGTCGATAGCCCAAAGCATTTAGTAAGACACGTGGCAAGTTTTTTGAAGTAGTAAATAGTAATAGTTTTTTGAAAGATTTAGAAAATAAATATTTTTTCACTCAACTTTTTATCAGAATCAGACAGGACATCTCTCAGAAGGTAAAAGTATTTCTTACAAACTTTAAAACCAAGGGGCCTCAATGTAAAGCTTGATATTTGTTGTTTTACCGGTGATCTTTGAAAATGTTTTTAATTATTTTTTTTAATGGGATTTCCATTAAATCAGGGGATTAAGTGATCTTATTTATGAGCATGCCATACAATTTGGTTGAATATGAATTTCAGAGATTATATTACATATACACACACAGTACACCCCTCACATTTTTGTAAAAGTTTTATTATATCTTTTTATGTGACAAACACATAGAAATTACACTTTGCTACAATGTAGAGTAGTGAGTGTACAGCTTGTAAAAGTGTAAATTTGCTGACCCCTCAAAAATACCCTACACAGCCAATAATGTATAATTCGCTGGCAACAAAAGGGAGTACACCCCTAAGTGAAAATGTCCAAATTGGGCCCAAAGTGTCAATATTGTGTGGCTTCACAGGTTGCCACTGGAGTCCTCTTCCACTCCTCCATGACATAGCTGGTGGATGTTAGGGCCCTTTCACACTGGTGCGTTTTCGCGGTAAAAATAGCGCTATTAAAATGCCCATAAAACGCTCCCCATGCCCCCTCCATTGAAATTAATTTAAAACCGCTGTAAAAATGTGGTAAAATCACGGTAAAAACGGAGCGGTAAAAGCGCGGTTAAACACAGCGATTTTACCGCGTTTTTAATTCATTTCAATGGAGAGGGGCATGGGGAGCGTTTTAATAGCGCTATTTTTACCGCGAAAACGCGGCAAAAGCGCACCAGTGTGAAAGGGCCCTTAGAGACCTTGAGCTCCTCCACCTTCTGTTAGCGGATGCCCCACAGATGCTCAATAGGGCTTAGGTCTGGAGACATGCTTGGCCAGTCCATCACCTTTACCCTCAGCTTCTTTACCAAGGCAGTGGTCGTCTTGGAGGTGTGTTTGGGGTCGTTCTGTTGGAATACAACCCTGCGGCCCAGTCTCCAAAGGAGGGGGATCATACTCTGCTTCAGAATGTCACAGTACATGTTGGCATTCATGATTCCCTCAATGAACTATAGCACCCCAGTGTCGGCAGCACTCATGCAGCCCCAGACCATGACACTAAAACCACCATGCTTGACTGTCTTTTTACTCCTCACCTGGTTCCCGCCACACATGCTGGACACCATCTGAACCAAATAAGTTTATCTTGGTCTCATCAGACCACAGGACACGGTTCCAGTAATCTATGTCCTTAGTCTTCTTGTCTTCAGCAAACTGTTTGCAGGCTTTCTTGTGCATCATCTTTAGAAAAGGCTTCCTTCTGGGACGACAGCCATGCAGTGTGAGGCGTATGGTCTAAGCACTGACAGGCTGACATCTATTTCCCAAAGACAGCCTCTGGATATGACGCTGAGCATGTGCACTTCATTGGTTGACCATGGCGAGGCCTGTTTTGAGTGGAACCTGTGCTGTCAAACAGCTGTATGGTCTTGACCAGTATGAGAGAATGAGGGCTATAACACCAAATTTAACACACCCGAGACCTTAAAACACTAAATGAGTCACATGACACCAGGGGGGGGTGGCTAATTGGGCCCAATTTGGACATTTTCACTTAAGGGTGTACTCACTTTTGTAGACATTAATGGCTGTGTGTTGAGTTATTTTGAGGGGAGAGCAAATTTACACTGTTAAGCTGTACACTCACTACTTTGCTATAATGTAAAATGCCATTTCGTCAGTGTTGTCACATAACATATTTACAAAAATGTGAGGGCTGTACTCACTTTTGTGAGATACTAATTGTGTATATATATATATATATATATATATATATATTACACATATACACATACACAGTACAGACCAAAAGTTTGGACACACCTTCTCATTCAAAGAGTTTTCTTTATTTTCATGACTATGAAAATTGTAGATTCACACTGAAGGCATCAAAACTATGAATGAACACATGTGGAATTATACATAATAAAAAAGTGTGAAACTGAAAATATATTTCATATTCTAGGTTCTTCAAAAGTAACCACCTTTTGCAGCAGACACATCTATAGAACTGTTAAGAGGAGACTGTGTGAATCAGGCCTTCATGGTAGAATATCTGCTAGGAAACCACTGCTAAAGAAAGGCAACAAGCAGAAGAGACTTGTTTGGGCTAAAGAACACAAGGAATGGACATTAGACCAGTGGAAATCTGTGCTTTGGTCTGATGAATCCAAACTTGAGATCTTTGGTTCCAACCCCCGTGTCTTTGTGCGACGCAGAAAAGGTGAACGGATGGACTCTACATGCCTGGTTTCCACCGTGAAGCATGGAGGAGGAGGTGTGATGGTGTGGGGGTGCTTTGCTGGTGACATTGTTGGGGATTTATTCAAAAATTGAAGGCATACTGAACCAGCATGGCTACCACAACATCTTGCAGCAGCATGCTATTCCATCCGGTTTGCATTTAGTTGGACCATCATTTATTTTTCAACAGGACAATGACCCCAAACACACCTGCAGGCTGTGTAAGGGCTATTTGACCAAGAAGGAGAGTGATGGGGTGCTGTGCCAGGTGACTACCTCTTGAAGCTCATCAAGAGAATGCCACGAGTGTGCCAAGCAGTAATCAAAGCAAAAGGTGGCTACTTTGAAGAACCTAGAATATGAAATATAGTTTGTTGTTTCACACTTTTTTGTTATGTATAATTCCACATGTGTTAATTCATAGTTTTGTTGCCTTCAGTGTGAATCTACAATTTTCATAGTCATGAAAATAAAGAACACTCTTTGAATGAGAAGGTGTCCAAACTTTTGGTCTGTACTGTATGCGATTGATTTTTGGAAGATTGAATACTTCAATATGTTTTATACAATGTATTTGTATTATATGTGTTAAATTGTATGGATAATGATAGGGGAGGGGTTATATTTTTGGCGATATGATAAAAATGTGTGTGTGTGTGTGTACACACACATACCCTGGCAGAATATGATTTTTTGGCCATTTTTCAGAGAATATGAATAATAAACACAAAAAAATTTCTTTCACTCATGGTTAGTGTTTGGCTGAAGCCATTTATTATCAAAATCAACTGTGTTTACCCTTTTTAAATCATAATGACAACACAAACTACCTAAATGACCCTGATCAAATATTTACATACACCAGTTCTTAATACCGTGTATTCCCCCCTTTAACATCAATGACAGCTTGAAGTCTTTTGTGGTATTTGTGGATGAGGCTCTTTATCTTCTCAGATGGTAAAGATGCCCATTCCTTTGGCAAAAAGCCTCCAATTCTTGGGCTGTCTTGCATGAACTGCAAATTTGACATCTTCCCAGAGTGGCTCAATAATATTGGAGGTCAGGAGACTGAGGTGGCCACTCCAGAACCTTCACTTTATTCTGTTGAAGCCAATGACAGGTCGACTTGGCCTTGTGTTTTGGATAATTGTCATGTTGGGATGTCCAAGTACGTCCCATGCGCAGCTTCCTGGCTGATGAATGCAAATGTTCCTCCAGTATTTTTGATAACATACTGCATTCATCTTGCCATCAATTTTGACCAAATTTCCTATGCCTTTGTAGCTTACACATCCCCAAAACATCAGCGATCCACCTCCGTGTTTCATAGTAGTAATGGTGTACCTTTCATTATAGGCCTTGTTGACTCCTCTCCAAATGTAGCGTTTATGGTTGAGGCCAAAAAGCTTAATTTTGTGCATCTTGAAACAGCCACACCACATATGTTTTCAGAGAGTCCTGTATTTCTCTTGAAGTTATTTGTGGTGTTTTTCTTTGCATCCCGAACAATTTTCCTGGCAGTTGTGGCTGAAATTTTAGTTGGTCTACCTGACCGTGGTTTGGTTTCAACAGAACCCCTTATTTTCCAATTCTTAATTAGAGTTTGAACATATCTTTTTATATCCCTTTCCTGTTTTATACAGTTCAACTACCTTTTCCCGCAGATCCTTTGACATTTCATTTGCTTTCCTCATGACTCAGAATCCAGAAACATCAGTGCAGCACTGGATGAAAAATGCAAGGGTGTGTCAGGAATCCAGAAACTCATTGACTCTACACACACACACACACACACACACACCACAGGTGAGGATGGTTACCTTAGCCATTCAAACCACCTTTGTGTCAACTAGTGTGCATGTTATCAGGCCAAAATCACCAGGGTATGTAAACTTTTGATCAGGGTGATTTGGGTAGTTTTGTGAGGATTTAAAAAGAGTAAACACAGTTGACCGATAATAACTGGCTTCAGCCACACACTAACCATGAGTGAAATATATATATATTCAGAATGTGTCTATTGGTATTTTAATCCTATGCATAAATTCTTAATTTTATAAAAATACATTTTTTATTTTATAGGATTGTGTTATGTTGGGGTATCCTTTTATAATTTAATGCAGAACACAGCTATGAGAGAGTCAATATGCTTGTTGATTTAATAAAAAAATTGTAACATTGTTTGGTTTGATGTAACATGGCTGTAGGTGGTTAGATTATTACATAAAGTGGATAGACAATGGTGATCACTGTAACTGCCATGTAGAGGGATCCATCCTGCAGGGATTTAGTTAAGGTTTGCAATTTTGTCTCTCCTTGTGAAACACAACTGTCAGTGGTCTGAATGTGTGCAAAAGTGCTTTGACGCTGCCAATTACCACAGATTGGCGTGTATAGAGATCCATCATGCAGGTATTGGGATAAGGTGCATCCCCTTTTGCCATTTTTGTGAATTGGGATAGATTGAAGTGGCTGGTGGACAGTGGCTTCTCTGCAAATCTTTGCCTACACATCTATATGCTCGATTCTAAGCTCATGCTTGCTTAAACAGCATTTGCAAGTACCTTGATTACTTGTGTCAAATACATTTGGATGTTTAAGATACTACACTATGGGAGCCTGTTTTTTTGTTCATTTTAGTCTAGCTATGAAATCTAACCGCTGAAAGGGGAGAGGACCGCAGTGGAGGTAAAGTCTTGACGGGGACTGCACCCGTTTGGAAGATCTTCAGAATTAATACAAGATGGTTTTTGCCTGGTCTTGTAGCGAAATGGGCACACACTTCCTGTAAGTGCGTTTTCCTGTATTAGTGATGGTGGTCACTTTAGATCAAAGATTTTTTTACACTTGGAAAAATCATATTGGTGATGAGAACTTTTTAGTCATTACACCGTTAGATTTCTTTATACATAAAAATATTTTTAACCAAAATATTCTATAAATATTGTGCACAAATTTTCACAAAGAACAATTTATATCATCGAGTCAGCACTGTAATTATCATTTTGTTATATCTCATTAGAATAGTTCAATGCCACCATAGTGTCACTGTACTACTTTGGGGGGTTGATAAGGGATGTTTTTTTTTTTTTGGGATTGCTTGTTATAGTGAGAATTACTGTAACAATTGTTTAAACTGTCATGAATGGCTTTCATTCATGACTCATTGTTTACTATTGTAATGCTACAGTACTACGATTGGCCCAGGTATCACGCGATCATTGGTGACCACACACAGTAGTGTAGTGTAATCTAGGGCTGCACTGATATAGTGTCCACTGTAAATTATCGGCCAAAAATAAGGTTATCGGAATTTTGGCAATAAAAAAAAATAAAGTGCAGATATGGGCCACTGAAAAACGCATGTGGTTTTGCAATGATTCTCATAGGTAATGTGACTCAAAAACTGCATCAAAATGCCACGTTTTCAATGCATTTAATAGGGAGGTGCATTACACCACAAAGGAAGAGCAACGGACCAGTGTTAAAGGGATGCATTTTTCTTGAGCTTTTTTTTTTCTTAACGCAAAAATCACTTAAAAAAACAAAAAGTTGATTAGAATACAATTATGTATATAAAAAATAAAATAAAAAATGTCCATTTCAGTGATGGTTTTCGGCCAAGTGCATCCTGAATTTTCAGTTAAGAATTTTTATCATGGTGCACCACTAAACAATGATGTCGTGAATGGATTCCAGCTTATGTGGGAATGCAGCCTAAAGCCTCGTACATTCTACTAATCCACCGTGTTGAACGAAAAAGAACCCCTGACAACTCGGGTCAGAGTCCTAACAATCCAATAGTATAGCGACCTTCCCTGCTGTGCTATTGTGTTTTGACGGGGACGCTCCCCCACCAGAACACCCTGGTCAACACTCTCAGCCATTGGCTGAGAGCGCTGAAAGGGAGCCGGTCGGCAGACCTTTTTCGGTCATGACCCTTCGACAGAAGCTGGCTGGACGGCTTCTGTCAGACTGGCTGCTGTACACATGGGCTGAATGACGGCCGGTTTGTATTAAACCGGCCAATGCCGCCCGACATTCAGCCCATGTGTACTAGGCTTACATGTGATAGCCAGAACTGTAAAGGCACATCAGTGTCTTCACTGCACATTGTATACCTGTGCTAGTGTTGCAATCTGTGGTTGGGTCTGTATGGTCATCTGTTGGGCTTCTGCTTCCGTAACAGCCGCATCTCCACTCTGCTGAGTCTCTGCACCAGATTCCATGGTCATTTAGCAACCTAAAAACAACGTATTCTTTATCAGAAGTTAACATAATTCAAAACGCAATACAATAGAGCAGAATTATACAATTCTTTAACAATACAGTTAATTACACAGTTTTCACGGGAGATTAAGAGTCTATTCACAGTTTCACACTTTGTCATTCGATTATGTTGCAACGTATGCCAAAGAGCATTTTGTCACACGTGAATGTGCAATGCATTAGGACTTCTCATTAATTTTTCATGAGCCATCAACATACAACACGCTGTCAATAAGATCTTTGACAGGCTAGATTGAAATTAACTAAAACGCATTATCAGTTTCCAAAACCAAGGTCATTCTCTCAGCATCCAGCTGCAACATAATCTTACAACAAGTCAGATTTTTGCAAGAGAACGCGTATTATTCATGTTTCTCCAGATTACGTCTGTTCTTTATCTCTTTTTTTAGTAAAGAGAAAAAGAAAATGAATAAAGAAAAACACTCATTTACATCATATCATCTCAGCAATTTACATGTCCAATGTCGCATCTTGAATGACAATTGCGTGGTCATGCAAAACTGTACCCAAACTAAATTCTTATCATTTTGTTCACACAAATAGAGCTTTCTGTTGGTGGTATTTAATCATCACTGGGTTTTGTATTTTTTGCTAAACGAAAAAAAAAAGACCGAACATTTTGTAAAAAATGCTTTTTTCCATTTGTTATAAAATTTGCAAATAAATAATTGTAAAAATACCCCCAAATCAGTGTATATTATTTAGTCTATGTGAATGTTATAGAGTCCACAAATTATGGTATATATAGATCTCTTAAAATTGATAATTCCTGATGTACTGATGGACTAATGATTTCGTGAGGCCCTAAAATGCCAGGACAGTACAAATACCCCCAAATGACCCCTTTTTGGAATGTATACAGTCAAATTTAGTAGGAGGCATTGCAGGTTTTTTGAAGTTGTAATTTGTCATAATTCTTTAAAAAAATTGCACAAAATGCACAACATACTGTCACCAGTGCAATACAGTGTGACAGAAAGTATTGCAACCACTGCCATTTTATTCTCTAGGATGTTAGAATAAAAAATATATATAATGTTTGGGGGTTCTAAGTAAAAGGAAAGGAGATGGGCAGGCAGTGAAAACAGGCAGAGGAAGCCCGATTAGCATTGCTGGTTGTCTTGTCATACCAATGGCCACCACAAGAGGGCACCAGATTCCAGAAGGCCCGCAAAGTCGCGGCCTCAATTACCGGCCGGCACACCCCAACGTGATCACACCGAGTGGGGGTGCGCACGGAGACAGTATAGGGATACCCCAGCTGTGCCGCCCTAGTCAGCCTGGCGCCAGGGGTTTGTAGGGGATCAAATACTTATTTAACTCCTTAAAATGCAAATAAATGTATAACCTTATTTGAAATGTGTTTTTCTGGATCTTTTTGTTGTTATGCTGTCTCTCACGGTTAAAATAAACCTACCATTAAAAACTATAGACTGATCATTTCTTTGTCAGTGGGCAAACATACAAAATCAGCAGGGGATCAAATACTTTTTTCCCCCCTCACTGTACTGATAATTTCACGGTATCTGTCCAGGGGGACAAGAATTACACCGATTTGTTATACAAAGAGAAAGCCTTGGAAATTAAAGTAGCTACAATTTTACCAGAATTAGGTCACCAATAAAAAGGAAAATTAAGTCCTGAGTATTAACCACTTAACCCCCGGACCATATTGCTGGTCAAAGACCAGAGCACTTTTTGCAATTCGGCACTACATCGTTTTAACTGACAATTGCGCAGTCGTGCAATGTGGCTCCCAAACAAAATTGGCGTCCTTTTTTTCCCCACAAGAGCTTTCTTTTGGTGATATTTGATCACCTCTGCGGTTTTTAGTTTTTGCGCTATAAACAAAAATAGAGCGACAATTTTGAAAAAAAATGAATATTTTTTACTTTTTGCTATAATAAATATCCCCCAAAAATATCTAAAAAAACGATTTTTTTCCTCAGTTTAGGCCGATACGCATTCTTCTAAATATTTTTCGTAAAAAATAAAATAAAAAATAAATAAAATAAAAAATTGCAATAAACGTTTATTGATTGGTTTGTGCAAAAGTTATAGCGTTTACAAAATACTTTGTAGTTTTATTAATATTTTTTTTTTTACTAGTAATGACGGCGATCAGCGATTTTTTTTTTGGTACTGCGACATTATAAGCGAACACTTGACACTTTTGACACATTTTTGGGACCATTGGCATTTTTATAGCGATCAGTGCTATAAAAATGCATTGGATTACTATAAAAATGCCACTGGCAGTGAAGGGGTTAACACTAGGGGGCGGGGAAGGGGTCAAGTATGTTCCCAGGGTGTGTTCTAACTGTAGGGGGGGTGGCCTCACTAGGGGAAATGACTGATCGCTGTTCATACATTGAACAGACGGTCAGGCATTTCTCCCCTGACAGGATCGGGAGTCAGGGACGAGCGGGGGGCGTGCACGTGCCCCTAGTGGCCGCTTCGAGAGCAGCTGGCAGCTGGTCGGCATGTAGTTAATTGGCTCCAGTTTCCAAGATACAGCTTCAAGTCAAAAATCGCATCAAAATAATTCAAAATTTTGAGGGGGGGGGGGGGGGGGTGCGATTATACTCTAAAACTTTTCTGCAAAATGTGATATCGCTTGGAGAATGGTGTCACACCAATCATTATAAATTTGTCTTTTTTTTTATGCCAATAACATAACTTTCCATTCATTTATTGTTTTTTCATGTAACATTTTCTATGCTACCACTGGGACTGCAAAAGGCATGGACCTTTTCTTCCCGTTTAGCCAATGACAGATAAGTTGCACATGTAATGCAACAATAATGAGGGCCCAAAACTGTTGTCCCGATTCCCTATTTTGCATCCAAAATACAGGTGGTATGCTTTTTACCGCTGCTGTCATACTGCACTTTTGAGATGCAAATGTAACCTTGCCACAAATGTAGAAGTTATTTGTGTTGTTTGCACAGTTAAGAGGCATCTTGGCTTCTGAGGGAAAATATCACGCAACTTTTCCCTGGAAATGTTAGGCAATGCCACTTTCACCAGCCACTAGATGTACCTGTATGATGCGAAGATCTGACCAAGACAAATGTACCCTTGCAAAAAAAAAATTAAATTCTCATTGTTCTACCGTACATTATCGAGAAGTTACAAGGCATCATGACCATCAGACACCTCCTTCCCTTGTAGGCAAATATACTGTATAATTATAAAATTGTGAATTATCTTTAAAACCTTAGCCAACCACCTTTATCACCTGTCCATGCATATATAGGCTGTTATCAGCGTCTTTTTGGCAGGTGCGTTTCTGGCTGGAAAACCCCCCATAACTAGTGGGGTTTTTAGGAAAAGTTAAAAACAATAACTCTGATAAAGGCGTAAAAACGCTTAATGGGGCTATTCAGGGTTTATCGTTTTTTGAGCCATAAGCTTTTGTTGGGGGAAAGTTTTGCTAAAAGAATGCAACAGTTTAAAAACGCTACAAAACTCATTCTGCAGCTTTCTCCAGCGAAAGCTACTGGTGTTTTTATAACTTCCAGTGTGCATGAGGCGCAAGGCTATGTTCGAATCTTTACAATGCATTGGTTCATGTTTTTGTGCAGAAAAATTGAACTAAAGAAGTGCACTTACTTACTTACTTTTAAAAGGGGCAGCTCACCACAAAAGCATGGTACTTTATTAACATGTATTGCAACACAAGTGCATTGGCATTGTGCGACAGGGTACCATTAAGCATGGACGGTACACCAACAAGGGCACCACGCATTTTCGCACAAATGCACGCGATATTGCATGCATTCCACAAGGCATAAATGTGAATGGAGCCTTAAGTCGTCAGATTTCACAACTGCCATATAACTTCTATGCCTAGGCTGAGAGGAACAATCTCCACCACTGCACATAAGGTCATACACAGTTTTTAGGTTTTCAATGAACATGAAGATAGTCTCTGCACACCTGTGGGACATCACTTCTCACAAATGGTCGACACTATAAAAGACCATAGAAGACCTCAATGTTTTAATAAAAAGGGAATTTCAGAACTGTCCAGGAAAGGAAAACTTTTTAACCAAAGAATAATACTTCTTTTTAAACAAACACAAAAAATAATGGCCTAAATTTAGATATTAGTTTACTTACCCATTATCCTACAGTTTTACAATTCCCTTTGTGACTGTAATCTCCCTCCCAGTCTATAGCTCTCCCTCTGTCTTATCTCACTATGCTAGTTTTATTACCATTGTTACCTACATTTATTAGTCTCTTTTTTTTTTTTTTTTACATTCTGTTAAAACTTTAGTGAATCAGTACTGCTGGGACCTTGAAGAAGGGGACATACCGCGAAAGCTAGTGCTGAAAAATTGTATGTTGGTGCAAAAAAAAAAAAAAAAAAAAGATCACGAACAGTACTCAATTGTCTAGGTTTTTAATGAAAGAGGGACTCAATTGTATATCGGGTCACAACAAAGGATACAAAAACACAGGGATTACATTACACGATTGTCCAAATACCAAAAAAAAGGTAAACAAATATGTATCCCAGTACTTTGTTTTGCCATTTGGATTAGGGTTGTCCCGATACCACTTTTTTAGGACTGAGTACAAGTACCGATACTTTTTTTTCCAAGTACTCGCCGATACCGAATACCGATGCTTTTTTTTAAATGCGTCCCCAAATGCAGCCATATCCCCCCACATATTGCAGCCATGTCCCCCCACATATTGCAGCCATGTCCCCCCACATATTGCAGCCATGTCCCCCACATATTGCAGCCATGTCCCCCCACATATTGCATCCATGTCCCCCCCATATCCAGCCATGTCCCCCCCCATATGCAGCCATGTCCCCCTTACCTACATGCTGCCGCGCCGCCGCTTGGTTAATACGGGCGGGGAACACTACAGCTTTTATTTGAATAGCTGTAGTGTTTCGCGCCGCGCAGCGTATAGACACTCCCCCTTGCTCGGGATTGGACAGTTCACCTGAGCAAGGGGGAGTGTCTACACGCGGCGGGAAACACTACAGCTATTCAAATGAAAGCTGTAATGTTCCCCGCCTATATTAACTAAGCGGCGGCAGCGGGGATGCGGCGTAGCGGCGGGGAGCGCGTGTTCGGCCAGGCATCGGGGGCATTTGCGGGAGTACAAGTACTCCCGCAAATACTCGGAATCGGTCCCGATACCAGTATCGGGACAACCCTAATTCGGATTTAGTAAGACTACACAGAAAAGAGAAACATCTGACCAGGTTCATTAAAGTGCTTGAAAGAATTAGGCGCCTTTCACACGGACGGACGACTGTTTTGCCGCAGTTAAAAGCATGCAAATGTTCTGTGAAATTCAAGGCTCCAGGCACTGCGATTAGCTGCATTTACGTGCGGCCGCGTTTAGCTGCGGTAGTCATTCCCATAGCAACCCTTTTATTTTTTTTGATTATGATGTGCTTCCTGTTTTTTTTTTTCTTACGCTGCTATCCGCAGTTGACACAAAATACTGATTACCTGTGGTTATGTGCATATAGCGGTGCTAAATCGCTCCTGGACGCATTAAATTATATTTTTCTAATTCGCAGCTAAACGTTGTGTGTGAATGGGGCCATAGGAAAGCATTGTGTGCTTTTAGCTGCGGTAGAAAACACCATTCTATCCGTCCTTGTGAAAGGGGCCTTAAGGTCTCACAAAAGGATTAGGAAAAGTCATCAGCAAATTACAATGACAATACACAAACACAGTCATGCTATGCCTTGAAGCGGTGTAAGCACATCTTTAAAGTAAAGAAGCCAAAAGAAATCACGCGCAGCATAGGCAAAAAATAAAATGAGGCCTATTTTACTTACAATTCCCATTCTAAAGCCCATTCTAAAGCCCATTCTAAAGCCTAGAACACACTAGTCTTTTTCACTCAACCCCGTAGGGCTGAAATGGAAAAAAAAAACAAAAAACAGCTCATGCGCAGCCGCTATGCTAACTAGCCGGCTTCTGTTTGGACCGGCTGCAGTACACACAAAAGAGAAATGTCGGCCAGTGAACTGGCCTATGCCACCCAACATTCAGCCCCTGTGCGTAGGCTTTAGTTTTGTGCCATTTTAGATGGTTTTCTAATTACTATTGGGAAACACCAACCCACCACTTTTTTGTTTTTTTTAAAGAATGTGATTACTGCTATACTTTGACATTTTACTTACAACTTGCTTGGCCCCTGTGAGTTGATTTGCTAAAACTGTAGAGCGCTAAATCTGGTGCAGCTCTGCATAGAAACCAATCAATTTGTCTTTTTTTTTTTGTTGTCAAAGCTTAGGCTAGGTTATCACTTGCAACCCCCAAAGCCGCACGATTTTGCCTTGACTTGAAGCAATGCAAGACCAGTATTTATGCTAGCCAGCACAGGGATGTGTGTGTAAACACAGAAAATCCTGTTCTGTCAGGGGAGAGGAGACATATCGTGTGTTCCTAAGTAGGAACGTCTCCTCCCCCAGTCAGTCCTATCCCCATACAGTTAGAAGACACGGAGGGAACACATTTAACCCCTTGATCGCCCCCTAGTGTCAACTTCTTCCACCAGTGACATTTACACAGTAAACAGTGCATATTTATAGCACTGATCGCTGTATAGCCGTCGGTGGTCCCAAAAATGTGTCAAGCGCCCAGAGGCGATTCAGTTTGCATGTATTGCACTATATAAGTTTCTCACTCACTCAGTCAGTCGGCAACAATCATAGTAAGCAAGAGGTAAGAATAAATTAGAAATGGCATTAGAAGTTATTTTCTGTGTACTTTTCCTGAGTCAATAACTCAAAGTATTGAAGCTTGTGGGTCAGCGTGACAGCCAGGCAATTATCCACCTTAAAGCGGAGTTCCACCCAAAAATGCAACTATCTGCTTTAAGTGCAGATGACCCACTGACGTGCCACATTTGGCATGTTATTTTTTGGGGGGAGGAGCAGGGGTCCCTGTTTTTACAGGCTCCCACTTCCTCCCCTGGTTCCAGAAGGAAGTTCACCTCTCCCCCCTTCCTCCCTGTAAACTTCTGGGACTCGGTCCAGGACCAAGAAGATTGCCAGGCTATTCACAGTACACAGTGTGCGCCTAGCTGTGAAGCCACAGCCGGGCACCCATAGTTAGAATGCCGGTGCCTTCCTGCACCCGCATCGCTGGGCCGTTAATTCACAAAAGTAAAATAGGGGTAATCTATAATTTGACTGTAAATTGTGTACATCTGTCTATATTTTTATGTCAAAACAAATGCTGCCAACACAAACAGATCAGTTATTTAGGACCAGTTCAGTGTCTTTATTAACCGGTTCATGCAGATATACTGCGACACAAAGGCTCTCCTGGGCGAAACCCTGTACAGGTACGGCTTTCCCTTTAGAAGCCGCACATCGCGGGACTCAACACGCATGGACGAAAGCCAGCGCAGGGATGTGTGTGTAAACACACAAAACCCGGTTCTGTCAGGGGAGAGGAGACATATCGTGTTTTCCCAAGTAGGAACGTCTCCTCCCACAGTCAGTCCTATCCCCATACAGTTAGGGCACACATTTAACCCCTTGATCGCTCCCTAGGTGTCAACTTCTATATTTATAGCACTGATCGCTCTATAGCCGTCAGTGGTCCAAAAAATGTGTCATTCTGCTATAGGCTGGGTGGGAAGTGGTTAAACACGAGTGCTTGTCCAAGCATTTGTGTTTACAATATGTAGAGAGTCACTAGAATAAGAAGAAGTGCAGCTCAAGCAAATACTAGCATTTCAGGGAGAAAAAATAAAAATAAAAATCAGACTTTAAAAGCTAGGTACACACAGATCCAAATTTAACCGGTGCAGCAGGAATTGGCTGAATTTCAACCTTAGTGTGGTGCTCCCTGTCTAACAGAAGTCAATCGGTAGATAGAATTTTGTCGAGACTGCTGGAAAACAGTCAATCAGCCCCTTCAGTGCTGATCAGTGTATACCGACAGTCTTGCGGTCAGAATACAAATACAGTAAGGAGGATTCCTCCACCCACCTGTCTTGTAAGAATAGGGCAATCATTTTTTCGTTCAGCCTTGCAGATGAATGAAAATACTATGTGTATATACCTAGGTAAACCTATCCGAATTAAAGCGGAGGTTCACCCAAAAGTGAACCTCCACTTTTCGTAACCCCCCCCCCCCCTCCGGTGTCACATTTGACACCTTTCAGGGGGGAGGGGGGTGCAAATACCTGTATAAAAAAAATTCAGGTGAACCCCCGCTTTAATCTCTCAACTCCCGCAAGTGGTTAGGGATGATCCGACACAGGATCTTTGGCTAGAAACTAGGTAATCAGGGGACATCTCATTTTTGTTGGTGGGAACCTTCAGGGTTGGCCAAGAAAAGCAGATCTCAGAGGCTAAGCCTCCTTCCACACCAGTGCGACTTGTCATGGGACTTGACAATTTCAAGTCACACCCCATTGCCAGCAATGGAACCATTCATATTGCCGTGACTCACACCGCGATTTAAAAAAAAAACAAAAAAAAACAAACAAACTGTTCCCGAGCTGCTTTTTACCAATTTCTGTTAAATTAAGTCACAATGAAATCAGCAGTGCAAATAACACTGATGTACGGCTTTGAAATCGCGCTGAAGTAGCGCAATTTTAAAACTGCACCGGTGTGAACCAGAGCTATTGTTACCCAATTTGCCGCACCTGAACCCAATTTTTTCGTTGCTGAAAAAGATTACCCCCACTTAGGCTCCTTTCACGTGGGTGCCTCTGCTAAGTGAAAGCTGCTTGCTCAGCAGGGGATCTCTCCCCGCTGAGCAGGCAGATTACAGGTCTGTGTCCGCTCCGCTGGGCAGAGCAGACACAGGCCCACTCTCCTCTATGGGGCAATTTTATGGAAATGGTCCGCCAGACGGATGGGGACTAGAACCACCATCTGTCTGTTTTTGGTGTACAGTATTGAATCAGATGGTGGCGGGTGTCCGCTCACATCCGCTGCACTATAGAAAAGACTGGCGAGTCAGAACGGCTCTGCCTGGAAAAAAGATCCGATTGGACAGCCGTGTAAAAGGGCTTAACCACTTAAGAACCGAGCCTCTTTCTGAGACTTGGTGTTTTCAAGTTAACCACTTAAGCCCCGGACCATTTGGCTGGCCAAAGACCAGGCCACTTTTTGCAATTCGGCACTGCGTCGCTTTAACTGGCAATTGCGTGGTCGTGCGTCGTGGCTCCCAAACAAAATTTACCTATTTTTTTCCCCCAGAAATGGAGCTTTCTTTTGGTGGTATTTGATTGCCTCTGTGGTTTGAATTATTTTGGTCAGGTAAAGCATTTTCGATTATCATCAAATATCCGATACACAAAATGTGTTGGTACGGTTTAAAATAAAAAACTGAGCAATGAATCTGGCGTCCATTGTTGTTTATACTATCTTTAAAGCGTAACTCCACTTTTGTTGAGGGGAAAAAACATTCCCCTCTGGGTGATCCATGTACATTGCAAGGATAGGATATGGAACAACCTTTGTTGCAGATTCCTACCTTTTGTTATTCTGAAGAATTCCATGTCTGTGCCTCTGTACTCAGTTGGTGTAATGGGAGTGGTTTTAGAATTAACTGTCAGGTGTGCAGCTGCAAGGCACTAGAGGAAATCTGCTGGGCCTGCATTCCTTTAGACGTGCTCCTATTGAAAGTATCCTTCCAAAAATGACATTTTGTTGCATGGGATGCCTGAAATCTGACTTATGTTTCTGGGGAGTGGTCAGTACATACTCCTTGTACAGAACAACTCCATGTAGCCATATTGCAATGCATTCTCAGAAAGTTACAGTGGCTGCAGTTTGAAAAGGAAAAGTAATTTTTAATAACATTCAATTACAATTAGTGTCACAATTATATGTGCTGTATTCTTTTTTGTCTTTATTTGTATTTTTTTTTCCATACAAAAGTGGAGTTAAATGGTAACACAAATTTTACTTTAGATTCAACAAAATGTTTTTAATAATTGACTTTAACAAAAATGAAAGCATCTTTAACCTATTTTGAGGCAATCGCTGCAAACAAGTGATTCTGTAGCAATAACAATAGATACTTTGGCCCACTCTTCCAGAGCAAACTGCTCCGGCTGCCTCAGGTTAGAAGGGTGCTTGTTTCAGACTTCATGTTTCAGCTCTTTCCAGATCTAGTGAATAGCATTCAGTTTAGCGCTAGCAGAAGGCCCATTCAGAATAGTCCAGTGTTTTGTTCTTGGGTGCCTTTAAAACTGTGCTTCTTGGTTAATTATCCTACTGCAGAACCCACGGCCTTTGACTGAGGTCTGAGCTTTCAAACACTGGGCAGTTATCACTCCAGAAAGTCCTGAGATTTCACATTGTGCTCTGCACCCTGTTCCAGACACAGCAAAGCAGATCTTGAGAGAAGTTAACCACTTAAGGACCAGCGCACACACATATCCGTCAACAGAAAGCCTCGGACAGGCAAATGGGCGTACAGGTACATTAATTTGCTGTCCTGTCGCAAGCTCCCACGATCAGGTCACAGAGTTGAAGAACGGGGTGATGTCAGTGTAAACACAACATCTCCCCGTTCTTCCTAGTGACATGTCACTGATCTATGGTTCCCTGTCATCGGTAACAGCGACCAGTGACGTGTCACTCATAGCCACGGCCCCTAACAGTTAGAATCACTCCCTAGGACACACTTAACCCCTTCAGCGCCCCTACAGGTTAACACCTTCACTGACATTTTTACAGTAATCAGTGCATTTTTATAGCACTGGTCGCTGTAAAAATGACAATGGTCCCAAAAGTGTCCGCCATAATGTCGCAGTCACAATAAAAATCACCAATCGCCGCCATTACCAGTAAGAATTTTTATTTTATATATATATATATATATATATATATATATATATATATATATATATATATATATATATATATATATATATATATATATATATATATATATATATATATATTATTTATTAATAAAAATGCCATAAAACTGTCCCCTATTTTGTAGATGCTATAACTTTTGCGCAAACCAAACGCTTATTGCGATTGTTTTTTACCAAAAATATGTAGAAGAATACGTATCTGCCTAAACTGAGGAAAACTTTTTTTTTTAATATATTTTTGGGGGATATTTATTTTAGCAAAAAGTAAAAAAAAAATATTGGAGGCTCTATAAAAACCGCAGGAGGCGATACAAATACCACCAAAAGAAAGCTCTATTTGTGGGGGAAAAAAAGGACGTCAATTTTGTTTGGGAGTAATGAAGATATTCCCGCGCTGGCCAAGTCTAAAAGGTGGGGTACTGCAGCAAGCACTGAAGGTAGTATCAAGACCCAGGTAAGTATAAATGTAGAAGTAGTGCTGCGCTGTGCATAGATAGGTGATAAAGTGCAAATGTGCTCACGTGACAGGTACACTTGAAAGGCAATAAATGAATAGTCAAAATAGCAACAATAAAATATAAATAATCAGCAATGAACACACAGTGCAGATAATGTCCATAAGGTGCAAGCTGGATGGATGGCTGTGTGTGCACAGTGATCAGGGTGAAGGTGCTGGTATGGAGTGCTACCGATAGGTGGTTGCTGATTCTCCGTGCAATTAGGGTATAGGTGTCCCCTTACCTTACCGCTGTAAGGTAACAGCGTATAAGTGTGTCTTTCAATCTCCCGGTGGCTCCTTACGTCTCAGGCTCTGCTGGTATGTATCTTTACTTTGGCATCAAAGTCCACTTTAGGTGTCCCTGGTGTATCTGTATCAGATAGCCTCACATTGGGGGATGTAAAGAGGGATGCTCGATAGTGTAGTATTTAAAACATTCAGCCTGCTGTCAGCTGATAACGGGTAACGACTGCAGAACAGAGTGCCCTCTATGATCCATAGGAGAAGTAGGGCCGAAATAGCTTTGGCCATACTTTTCCTTTGGGCTGGGTTCGCATATACTGAATGCAAATTGGTATACGTGTTCTCCACACCCAATTCGCATGACAGGCAAGTGTGACCGGTTCTCAATAGAGGCGGTTCACACAGGTCCGGATTGCAGAAAGGTCCTGACCGTCTTTAGGTCTGGTTCAGGTGTGAATTCAGACAAAAATTCTGACCTGAATCACACCTGAACCGATGAACAGCAGGGTGGATTCGATTAAAAAATAAATAAAAATGTATCTCTGACCCACTGTCGACTCATCGACCGTCCCATTTACTTTAACCACTTAACTACTGGGCACCTATACCCCTTCCTGCCCAGACCAAATTTTCATCTTTCATTGTTGTGGCACTTTGAATGACAATTGTGCGGTCATGCAACAATTCTACCCAAATGAAATTTATATAAATGTTTTCACACAAATAGAGCCGTCTTTTGGTGATGTTTAATCACTGCTGTTTTTTTTTTTGTTAGGGAAAAAAAAAAAAAAAAAAATTATGTTATAAAATGTTGAAAACGGGCAATTTTCTCCTTCATTGACCAATGTCCCTCTGACAGAAGCCGGTGATTGGCTTTTTTCCCCCCTCACGCAGTCAGCATGAGGGAAAGAAAAAAAAAAAAGAAGATTACCGATCTTCTGTTTACATCAGGTGATCAGATGTCATTGGCTGAAAGCTGATCACGTGGTAAGGCCCCCTTACTGCGATCTGTAATCAGCCGGTTATCACATTGGTGATCACAGAGCGCGTGCAACCCACAGCTCATGCAAGGGATGATGTCCATGGACAATTAAGGCAATAAGGCGGGTGGCAAGAGTGTTACTGATTCCTTCCACACCAGTGCCAGTTCCACCAGACCAGTGCGGCCAGCAACAATGTTCCTGATCATCACCACACCAGTGCAGTGTTCCCTCTGCCTGCTGCATGTACCGACCCTGGCCTTTTTATTGACCACATTTCTGCCTGCCGTCTGGATCAATTCTTTGCCCGTCTATTCACCATACTCTGCATGTCACCTGAACATCACATCCTGCTGTCTAGGTTCCTGTGAGACACCTGTTTCAGCCATCCCCTGGGGACAGCTGCACTCCTGGAACCACACCTTTGGTTTCGTCTCCTGTACTTCTTAGCCAATGAACATGGCATTCCTGGGGGCAGCCACATACCAAAGCTAGGCCTGTTTGACTTGTAGGAAAAGGGATTACTATAGGTGATGCTACACTAAATTATATTCCCTAACCACTTATATAGAGATGACCATTGGAGTACACTTATTTTAATGCAGTGTTAGTTGATTTCTGTGATACACAAGATACAATGGCTGCTAATCAGTCCAAACATTGAAAACTTTCACACGTGTGGTGTAACCATACACATGAGGGTAGCAGAATGTGTTTTAGGTGACATTCTATGTATGTCCATGCTGTGTGTGAGAAAGCACAGACAACTTTGTGTAAAAAATACATATTTTTTCTGCATTTTCTAAAAACTTGTGTCAAAAAGATAACATTTTCAAAAGACTCTCCATGCCTCTTAAAAAAACAACTTTGGGTGTTTACACTCCAACATGTGGTTATTTTTTTTTTGAGTGTTTCCACTGTCCTGGTACTCCAGGGCCTCCAAAATGCAGTGGGTAGTCAGAAAATGATATTACATTACACCTTGGGGTGTTTACTCTCTTGAATGTGGTCATTGTGTGGGTGTTTCTACTGTCCTGGTTCTTCATGGCCCCCAAATGTAGTGAGGAAATTAGATGCGCAATTTATCCCCTTTTAAAGATTGAAGATGCCAACTGGATTATGGCCCCCTCTATGTGGCTAGGATGTGAAAAAACAAATATGCGGTGTCCCCATAATCTGGAGGCATAGCATAATGCTAACATACTGCATGTTAGGAATAATTTAGTGATTACAAAAAAAAAATCATTATCCTTCTTCATTTTCTAAAATGTGGCAGCGTTTTGTCGCACGTATTCGCGCGTTAGCATACAGCGTTGTCCGACTTTTTTGAACTTCGTCGTTTTTTATTTTAGCCAATAGGAAAAATGATCATCTCTTTCATCATTTGTTGCTATGTGTTTAGATTTTTTTATCTTCTTCCTGGGTGAATATTCTATTTCACAGAACACATCAAAGCGACAAAACGCCCGTAGAAACGCTTGTCACGCTAGACGCTTGAATCAAGCGTTTCCATTCGTTTCTATGGGAATACAAGCATTCAATAACGGCCAAATCAGCCCGATTCGAGCGACAAAAAAGGGTCCAGAACTTGTTTAAGCTTCAGGGGTTCGGCTTCAGACGTTTTGGAGTGGAGATGTGAACCATCTCCATTGAGAATAATTGTTTTTTTTTCCCCCTTGTTTGAGCTTCAGGCTACAAAACGCTCAGGTGTGAATGCACACTAACACTTTCCCTACCGAGTCATTGTAAAATGATGTCGGCGGGAGCCCTCCCTCCGAGTGGACGTCATAAATCGAGTCGGCCTAAACATTTCTCAGCCATTCAAGAGAAGCCTTGCATTTTGGTCCATGCATTCAAGGCCAATTTCCACCTTGGCCATTCAGAACAAGACTTGTTTGTTGATAAAAATATAATGCTTCTCCTGATTGACGGAGAAGCATTCAAGACAGACAGGTCTATTTAGTTCCAGGAGCAGACAGAAGGTTGGTCATACAGAAGTGTTTCTCAACTTTTTTTTCAGTCAAGGCACCCTTTAAAATTTTGCACAAACCTCAAAGCATCATATTCTAAAAATGTAAAAAAATAAATGAATAGTTATACATAATGCAGTGGCATCTACACATGTAGCACACCCAACATTAGAGGGGATTTATTTTTTACAAAGCAATATACCATTGCACATTGGTACTGACTAGCATTCCAGGGTTTCTCTTTTTACTCGGTTCCTCTCCCTCATTCATCTAATGTGACCCCAGTGCTGATAGAAGGGAAAACAAGGACATCCTCAGGCACCCAATATACTCCTTATCAAGTTATGATGTCATCGGCTGATAGGAAGCCAGCAGCTGTGCCCAAGGTCATAAATACTGCACAATAAATGGCTTTGTGTAACAAAAACGGCGAGCATGATCCACCTGACAGTTTGTTGACAATTTAGACCTTTTTTTTTGCCAAGGTACGTCTGAAGGTGCCCTGGTTGAAAAGGGCTGTACTACAGTCTAGTAAAACACACACGTTGGTAGTGGAAATGGTTTGTTTGAGCCACCTTGGCCCAAACTATATAAAGTCATAGTAAAGTGTGTGGAGATAATCAGCGCCAATACTACTAAATAAATAAAAATACAATATAAAGCTGCTCCTCATTGGCAAATAATAAAATGCAATTGGTGAAAGTGTATAAAAAGAGGGTGCTGAGCTACAGGTTAATATCGCAAAAATATATCCCCTATAGTTGTGCAAATCAAAAATTATTAAACATATACCAGTAATAACTTCAATATGAACAAAAATAAATAAATGACAAAAAGTGCTACAGCACAATTCCAGTGCTTGTTTAGGGTCTCTTATCATAAAGTCCCAATCTGTGCATTACAGTGCAATGGATATTCAAATCTTAACGACTGTATTCTTGTTTAGGTGATAATGCCACCACCAAACTTTGTAATCTTCTTTCACCCAAAACATGCTCAAACAAATGGATGCACTTACCAGAAATATTTGACTACTTTAACGAAAAAGATAGTCAAATAAAGCTTTAGCAGGATTGTGCCTGCAAACATGCTGACAGGAAATTAACTTGTGTGAACCTCATTCTCAGCGTCCCAGGCGGGATATAAAAAAGACAGAAGAAAAGATCCAATAGTATAATACTGTTTAGGTTTTAAAATACACTGGGACTGCAGACGTACCACCGCTCGTTGCGGTTTCTGTTTGGGGCGGCTGGATCTGCTCCCACCTCCGTGGTGAACGTGCAGGTCCCCGGGGGCTGCTAGTTCCGCAGGTCAGAGAGGACGTAGGCTTGTCACGTGACCAGGTACCGCTGCCGACGTAGGTTTCGTTGGTCAACGTCTTCAGGGGGCGTACCTGGTCACAAAGCATCATGGGATTTGTAGTCTAGTCAGACTACTCATTGGATCCGAATGTGGAAAGAAAGACCAATTGAATTGCAGCCTCAGTGCCATTCAGCTCACGGGTTAAACCGGCACCATTCCAAATAAATGGGCATAACAATTGGATGGGATAATTACAATAAAACATTTAAAACAGCTAAAGTTAAATTAGCCACGGAGGATAAGATTGCAACCCTTGCTCCCCTTTTGATGTGCCTTGCACCCACGATCGGCGGTTACACAGACAAGGACGTGGATCTGTGTGTGTGTAAACACAAAGATCCACGTCCTGTCAGGGAGAGAGGAGACTGATGCTGTGTCCCTTGTACATAGGGACACAGATCGGTCACCTCCCCGCACAGTTAGAAACACCATGCAGGGTACACATTTAACCCCTTCCTCGCCCCCTAGTGTTAACCCCTTCCCTGCCAGTAACATTTATAAAGTAATTAGTGCATATTTATAGCACCAATCGCTGTATAAATGTGAATGGTCCAAAAAATGTGTCAAAAGTGTCCGATGTGTCCTCCATAAGGTCACAGTCCCAATAAAAAAAAAAAAAAAAAAAAAAAAAAAAAAATCGCAGATCGCCGCCATTACTAATAAAAACTATAACTTTTGCGCTTATTGCGATTTTTTTCCCCAAAAATATGTAGAAGAATACGGCCTAAACTGAGAAAAAAAATTTTTTTATATATATTTTTGGGGGGTATTTATTATAGCAAAAAGTAAAAAATAGTTAATTAAAAAAAAAACAAAAAAAAAAAACGCTCTTTTTTGGTTTATAGCGCAAAAATAAAAACCGCAGGTGATCAAATACCACCAAAAGAAAGCTCTATTTGTGGGGGGGGGGAAAAAAAGGACATCAATTTTGTTTGGGAGCCACGTCGCACGACCGCACAATTGTCAGTTAAAGCGACGCAGTGCCGGAAGCTGAGATTTCGTCTGGGCAGGAGGGGGGTATATTGTGCCCAGCAAGTGGTTTAAGCAGGGTTCCACCTGCGATTTTTATTTTTTAAGTCAGCAGCTCCAAACACTGTAGCTGCTGACTTTTAATAAGGACACTTACCTGTCCTAGGCGCCCGCGATGTCGCCCCCCCCCCCCCCCCCCCCGAGGCAGATCGCCATCCTCACTAAGGGAAACAGCCTTGCGGCTTCACTGCCCGTTTTTTACTGTGCATGCGAGTCTCGTGGCGCTTTATGAATGGGTGGCTGCTCTCTGGGATAGTTTTTTTTCTATTTTTTTGCAGCATTTTGGTGCAATTTTTTTTTTAGGGTAGACCTCCACTTTAAATGTAACCATATTGCTACACTTAGAGGCACCTCTCTTCTCTTTTATACTCAGTTGTGACATGATGCTACTCTTATATCAAGACATTGCTTGCATATCAAGTCAAAATTTATAAAAAAAATAAATAAAAATGTTGCTTGTCTTGCAAAACACTCTCAAACCAAGTTACTCTTAAACCAAGGTTTTGCTGTATAGTCATGAGCACATTAAAGGAGTTGTAAAGGCAGAAGGTTTTTTATCTTAATGCATTCTATGCATCAAGATTAAAAACCTGTGTGTAGCAGCCACCACAGCCCCCTCTAATTACTTCTCTGTTCTCTGTGTCTAAGCTGTCCAGGACACGCCTCCTGATTGGCCTACACACAGCAGCGGCACCATTGGCTGCCGTAGCTGTCAAAGTCAGTCAGCCAATCATAGGAGAAATGGGGGCGGGGCTCCATGTCTTTATGTATACACGGAGCTGTGACTGGGCTCATGTGCCCCCATAGAAAGCTGCTGACTGAAGGGGCACTCGATAGGAGGGAGGGGTCGGGAGCAGCAAAGAGGGACCCAAGAAGAGGAGAATGCAGGCCACTCTGTGCAAAACCAACTGTAACAGAGCAGGGAAGTAGAAACTTTTTTTTTTTTTTAAACAAGGCTTTACATTTCATATGGTCTAGAACAGGGGTGTCAAACTGGCGGCCCTCCAGCTGTTCCGAAACTACAAGTCCCATCATGCCTCTGCCTGTGAGTCATGCTTGTAACTGTTAGCCTTGCAATGCCTCATGGGACTTGTAGTTTTGCAACAGCTGGAGGGCCGCCAGTTTGACACCCCCTGGTCTAGAATTTGCTTTCCATTTTCCTTAAAACCTATTTTTTGCTTTGTTTGGTTCATGTTCAACTGCTTTTCTCTAAATACAACATGGGCTGACTGACTGCTGACATGTATAATACTAATTACAGAAAATGGATAGTTGGAATTAACTATGATCCAATTATTTAATCTTTTTGAAGGGTACCAAGAGATCTGTAGATCAAATTTTTGAAGAAGATGGGGACGAGATGCGGCCCTTCGGTTGCTTTTATCTGGCCCTTGGCACACTATTCATCCCACCAATATGAGACACCATTCTGTCCTCCAACACCAAAAATGGGGCATAATTCTTGCCAGTGATATCAACAATGGTGCACTATTCCTTCCCCCCAATACCATACATGTGGCACCGTTTACTCCCAGTGAGGCCAGAAAAATGTTCTATCCCTGCTGGCCAAAGTCCAGCCCCCCTAAAATCTGAAGGACAGTAAACTGGCCTTTTGTTTAGAAAGTTTGGAGACCCCTGCTCTATGACATACCAAAGGCATGCAGGTAGACAATTGCTTTAAAATTCCCTCATTTGTTTCAGGCGGAATAAAGGATTGTTTCAAGCACAAACAGAATTTGTTCACATCTGTGTCGGCTTCCAATGTTTCCCTACATTTTGCAGCTCACAACGATGGACAGAAATGTAGGTTTACACTTTCAAGAATTCTGGAACTAGAAACTATCATAAACTCTTTTGTGGATATGCTGTCATCTGGTAATACGAAGAAATCAGCGATTACCCTGTCAAAGGGGATGACAACTGTGTGTTGTGTAGTTTGTGTAATGGCAAGGTATGAATCAGGAATGGTGGCTCAGATTAGTTATCAACTCTAGCCCTCAAAAGAAACAGAGCATACATGTATGCATATACAAAGTGGACATACATTGACTTCTGTATGTACTACGGTGAGACAAAGGGCTTTGGAAACACAAAGCTGGCTAAAATGAGGCTCAAAAAAGGCAGAACTGCTCCATCACAAGGCTGTCATTGTTTTGGAGAAAGGTACTTGGAGGAATAGGATGTAATTTCCTTTATGTAATATTATACATCTTAGAGAAGCTAGGCCGACAGGTCATAACTGAGGTCACATGTCATAGATTGGTGCACCATCACAGAGATTTGGGGGTAGATTTACTAAAACTGGAGAGTGTAAAACATGGTGCAGCCGTGCATGGTGGCCAATCAGCTTCTAAATTCAAGTGTTTGTTTCTAATGATAACCATTAATGAGTGACTTTAAAAGTAGTCCCTGTACTACTTTCGTCCAACTTTCACACAAGTTGAGGTCCATAGACCTCAAGTTTACACAGGTATTCTCTGAAATTGCGGCAAAAATCACATGACTTACGTCTTGGAAGTGTGAAAGGGGCCTTACTAAGACTGTTAACATTTGATGCAGGGATCTAAACCATACATTTTATAAGGAAAACACACACACACACACAAACCTGCATACAAATGTTTTGGATGGGGAAAACCTCTTCAATCTATCACTTTATTTTGACAGCAAGTAGACTCCCCCAGTGACAGAATACACAGAGCAGCGCTTCAGTTGATTGCCTGCGGTACTGATCGAGAACGAAAATATACCATCAGGGCCATTAAACAGAAGTTGATTGGTAGACTGACCTCAGTTCAGCCACAATGGCCAAAATTTTGGCCAGTCCCCGCTGAATCAGTCAAATTTCCTTGGGGGGGGGGGGGGGGGAAGATCCAGTGGGAGGTCCCATACCTTATTGTTTTTGGCTGGGCACCCTCTATGCACATACTGTAGATCAGGGTTTTAAATGGCAGGGTACAATCGATTTAAATAATACACGCCTGAAGCATAAAAGGGAAGGATCTGCATCCAATGGCATGCTATAAGTTTCCTAACCGTGAAAATGAGCAGGAACATATCTGAATCAAGGACCAGGTATAAACTCAGTTTACATTGTTTAGGGTTGGAGAATTAGTGACCACATTTTAACATTGAATCACCTGAGGCTAGTAGCCTTGGACCTTGGGAAATGCACAAAGTGACTAAAGTTATTGGGCTCGAGCAAGCATTTTAGGCTTAATGGCGTTTGCATGGTGTGATATTTTGCCATGAGCACAGGGATTAAATAAGCACAGCGCATGATGCAACGTTGGGTAAAGGCAGTCAGACAACTTGGAACTGTCCAGTACTTTGCCCCATTTCTCGTCAGAATCAGCCGAATTTCAGTTCATGTACAGTTGTGCTCAAAAGTTTGCATGCCCTGGCAGAAATCGTGAAATGTTGGCATTAATATTGATAATGTGACCGATCACGTTAAAAAAAAAAAGAAGAAGAAGCTGTTTGGCTAATTTTAAATCCTAATATCAGAGATCATCCAAATGGCCCTGATCAACAGTTTACATACCCTGGAATGTTTGGCCTTAGTACAGACACACAGGGTAACCCAGTTTTACCTAGTGGGTTTACCCAATGGCAATTAAAGGTTAATTTCCCACATTTGTGGCTTTTTAAATTGCAATTAGTGTCTGTGTATAAACAGTCAATGAGTGTGTTGGGTCTCGGCACTGGTTCACACTGGGCTGCGGGAGTGAAGCCGCGCGAGTTCAGCTGAACTCGCACGATTTCACTCCCGCTGGCAGTCCCGATTTAAGAGACATCTGTGCAGGTTTCTGCATGTAAAAATTGCATCTCAAATCAAAGCAAATCGTACCCAGTGTGAACCTGGGCTCACAGGAAGACACACTGAGTAGGAGAGATACTGAGCCATGGGAAGCAGAAAAAAAAACGTCAATAGACCTGCGTAACAAGGTAATGGAACTCTTAAGGTGGAAAAGGATATACAAAGATAAAAGCTTTGAATATGCCTCTCAGTACTGTTCAATCACTTATTAAAGTGTAAGTAAACCCCCCTATTGTTGTCAGCCAAGGGAACTGCCATCTTTGCCTCCGTTTAATCTACCACTGCCATGATGCTGCACATGTGATCAGTTGTGACACCAACCATTGGATGGCTTGACAGTTTGGTTGAGAGCACAACCAATGGTCACATCACGTGCCGGAAATTAAACAGTTTTTTTAAACTGGTAAATGGATGGGATCACTTCCGCAGCAAGTGGAAAATTCAGAGATCTATTAATACAAGGCAGAAAAATTGTTCAGGAAAAGCTCACATGTGCAAGAGAAACACAGGCTGCTCTAGAAAAAGACGGTGTGGTGTGATTATAAAAAAAAAAAAAAAGCACAACATGATAATACTTAAACAAAAAATTACCTGCATGGTCGGGTTGCCAATAAGAAGCCTTTACTGCGCCAATGCCACAAAAAAGCCTGGTAAGGAACGTCAAGGTGTCATTGGGCATATTTTAACCTGGCTTTTTTGTGTCATTAGTGCAGTAAAGGCTTCTTTCCGACTCACCCACTAACAAACAGATGCCACTGTAACAAGATAAAAAAAAAAAAAAGAAGAAGTGGATAACATTAAGTCAGCAGCTACATATACTGCAGCTGCTGACTTTTAGAATATGGACACTTGCCTGTCCAGGGGGCCCTGAATGTCGGCACCCGAAGCCGATCTGTCCCTCGGCTCTCAGGTGCTGCCGCCACCATCTTCGGTAAGGGAGTCATAAAGTGAAGCCTTGTGGCTTCACTTCCTGGTTCCCTACTGTGCATGTGCGAGTTGCGCTGTGTGATCTGAATGGTCCCTGCTGTCTTCTGGGACCCGTGTGTCTCCCAGAAAACAGCAGAGACGGAGGAGGCGCCGGACGTGGTGTAGATATGCCTGGATATCTATGCCCGGAAGTGGGAGAAAATACCTGTATTAGACAGGTATCTGCTCCCCCTCCCCCTGAAAAGGTGAAAAATGTGACACCGGAGGAGGGAAGTATTCAAAAAGCGGAAGTTCCATTTTTGGGTGGAACTCCGCTTTAACCTAGGTGTTTCCAAGCTTTCTAAACAATGGGCCAGTTTATTATCCTTTGATAACAATGCCCTGTCTTTGGTGTCAGTGAGAAGACTAGCGACACCGCCATTAGGGTCAGTGAGAAGACTAGTGCCCCACTGTTGATGTCAGTGGCAGGAATTATGTCCCATTTTGATGTCCGTGGCAGGAATCAGGCCCCAATGGCTTGATACATATGCAACATTAGAGTCATTTGTCAAGTTCTAGCAGATTTTATTTATTTTTTTAAATATCACACACTCTTGTGCATGAGGTCCTAAAGAGCACATTGAAAGTGATGGACATCAGCAGAAGGAGCTTCCCCCTGAAAATACATTTTCTCTAAAAAGAATACCATATAACCATTTTCAGAAAATGCAGACCATGAAAAGATCACAGAGAAGGGAGAATTTAGCTGTCAATACAAAAAAGCACTTACAACCACAATAGGTCAAGAGAGTCAGGACATGTCATTTTGAACCATGCTTGGTAAATGTCCAAGGAAATAAAATGACAATATCACTTACATTACATATACATTATCCCAAAATGTAACTAGGAATGTATAGCCTGAACTACTAAACCTTAACAATCACGTCTGCATTCCAGTCATAGCGAACATGACTAGCTTGAGGGGTTTCTTACACAATCACAATGCTACATGACTGTGAATCACCAATAATCCCAACAACCGTTTTTCTAAACATGAATTGAACTACAGTAGTTCTTATATAAAAAGTCATATCCAAATCATTAATGTTAGAACTTATCCCAAGTGTTGTTAACACTCAAAGTCAAGCAAATAATGAGCAGAGGAGCTGCTTTACATACACAAGCTGCATGCCAAAAATCCAAAATCTGGGTCATTCTAAACAGACCACCATAGGGACAACATTATTCTTCTTGCCTAACTGAACCATTTGTTCTTCACTTACAAGGCTATGCAAGGAATATGATAAAATCTGATCAAAAAGGCAAGACTTATCTTGACAACTACATGATAGTAATTTTTCCAACCAGAAATTTACCTGCAACTTTTTTTTTATCCGTCTCCAATGCGTTTCCCTTGAACACCTACCCAAGGTTTTTTTAAAGCCATAACGGTAATCAAACAAGAATTACAAGCATCCAAAATTTGTGTATGAAAAAGGTTTATAAAAAGGACAGAATGACATGACATCCAATGTACAACTATAAACCCAGAAACACTTTGGCTTGGTTCACATTGGTGCGATTTCAGATGCGACTCGAGTCACACAGAAACGCAAGACAATGGAAAGAACATTATTCTCTATGGGGTCCTTTCACAACAATACAAAGCAGCAAGGCAAGCTTTTGGAAAAGGGCCAGTTACTTTTTGGTGCGGTTGCAGTACAATTTTTGCCCACAGACTTTAACCTCTTGACCACTGGGCACTTAAACCCCCTTCCTAACCAGACCAATTTTCAGCTTTCGGTGCTCACATTTTGAATGACAATTACTCAGTCATGCAACACTGTACCCAAATGAAATTTCCATCCTTTCTTCCCCACAAATAGAGCTTTCTTTTGGTGGTATTTGATCACCTCTGGGTTTTTTGTGCTATAAATGAAAAGACTGAAAATTTTGTAAAAAAAATGAATTTTCCTTCATTTCGATTATAAAATTTTGCAAATAAGTAATTTTTCTTCATAAAATTTGGGCAAAAATGTATACTGCTACATATCTTTGGTAAAAATAACCCAAATTAGTGGATATTATTTAATCTGCAGGTGCACTGACGGACACTGGCAGCACGATGAGCACTGTAGTGGCACTGACGGACACTAGTGGCACCAATGGGCACTAGCGACACCGATGGAGCACTGACAGCACTGATGAGCACTGTAGAGGCACTAGCGGCACTGAAGTGGCAGAGGTGGCACTGATGGGTACTGTAGTGGCACTGGTGGCACAGATGGGTACTGTAGGGGCACTGATGGGTAGTGTAGTGGCACATAAATAAATGTCACTCACTTTTGTAATTTCTTCTCTCTCACGCACTGTATCGGTGTGAGGAGAAAAGAGAGCAAGACCTCAGCATGACCTTTTTTGTTTACATTTTAATCGCTCCCTCCCACTATCATTGGCTCTTCACCATGATCCGTGTTTTCAAATAAGATTCTTCACCGATGTGTGCCGATGAGGCTGCACTGATGGGCATTGGTGAGTCTGCACTGACTGGAACTGATGGTCTCTCTGCTGATCCCCGCTCCACTATGCAGAGCGCATGCAGCCCTGCTGTTCTCTTTGGAGCGGTCAGATGCAAACAGACTGCTTGTCCATTTCCATCTGTCATCAAAACTGACAGGTGGAACTGATCAGGCCGCCCGTGTGAAACCAGCCTAAATGTGTCTCGTCAGACTTGCCAGTTACCAGCTCTCCTTTCTTCATGCTGTGACAGCGTGTGAGGAAAGGAATGTCTTCACTGGCAAGTTTAACATGTGATCGATCAACTGATTGGACAAAGCTGATCAAATGGTAAAGGGCCTCTGTGATTGGCCCTTTACTGCAATCAGCTGTGTCCAAAGAACAAAGTGGAGGCATGTTCTGGGAGGACGTCAATGACGTCTCTGCCGCGTCAGCCAATCACAGCGCCAGCAATACCCGGAAGCGATGTTGACGGCCGGAGCCGTGTACTGGCTGCGGGGGCTTCGATCTAAGGCGAGTATTTTATAATGAGCTAGTAGGCTACTAGCTCATTATGCCATTGTCTTGCCGGTTGTTTTTTGTGGGTTTACGACCACTTTAACTCTTTAATGAATTAGTCAATGATTTGCATCATCGCTTTTGTTTAATTAGCAGGGAGACAAATCGGGTAGCAGTAGTGATCCTTCTTGCAGTGTGTGAATTAGAAATCTTATGGCAGGTTAAACATGAAACATATACGGTATGCATTTGTTAATTAGGGTATTCACAGTTAAAAGCACTTAGCAGTTTTAGGCTTTGTTTGCATGGGCAGCCAGGGGGTGGTAAAAACAGGCAGTTGAACCTGACCTCCCTTCAAATAACATGTCCCAGCAGCCAAGTTACTACAAACTGCTGCAATCTCTGAAAACAATCCATAGCATTTTATCACTTTTCAAAGAGGCAGTAAACACTGCTGCACATCTAAACAAGCCTTTAATCCTGTTTCACATGGGCACCATCAGGCAGCTAAACAAGGCAGCTGTGGTGCATTTTTAACTTGCCACAGCCACCTGTCAAAATCAGACAATAACCGCAACACACCCCATAAAGTTGTGCTTTGTGGCTTGAAAAAACAAAACAAAAAAACAAGATAAAAAAAATAGGGCAAAGAGTGTTCAACAGCCGATACCCCCCTGCCACCACACTATAGAGGTGAACGTGGCCTTGTCGCAACCACATCCAATGGACAGACATGGCATGCAGAAGGAGACGTATCTCCTGATAACTGCAGACTGCCATAAATGTGGTCCCTGCAGATAACAAGTCTGCAGTTAGGCCCATGTGAAAGAGGCTTTACAGTCAGGCTTTTAATACCCCTAGAAACGTATGTGTACAAACTACACTTTTCAGATCATAACAGTACCATGAAAGACCATCTTTTGTTATTGCAAATATAAAAAAATATGTTATACAGACATGCTCTGTGCAACAGCATTGCACAAAGCAGCCCGATCCTTTTGTTCTAGTAGGCCCACAAGCGATCTTGGCTCCTCTTTCTGTGCTTGCCGCCCATAGCAAGTGCTCGCCATGCAATGGTTGGGTCTACAGTCACTACATATAGAAAGAGAACAGCAAAAGCCCTAATCACACTTGTGCAAGATAAGATGCATCTTAAAGTGACAATGCACAGAACACAACCATCAATAAACAAATATGCAGGCAAAAAAACTTGTTGGTGCACAGATGTTAATGGGGCCTTGCTGTGTTTTACTTCTGTAGAAAACACCAAACTAAACTCCTTTAACCACTTCCATACCAGGTACTTACGCAGCTTCCCGCCCAAGCCAATTTTCAGCTTTCAGCACTGTCGCACTTTGAATGGCAATTGCGCGGTCATGCTACACTGTACCCAAACAAAATTGGCGTCCTTTTTTCCCCACAAATAGAGCTTTCTTTTGGTGGTATTCGATCACCTCTGCGATTTTTTTTTTTTTGCGCAACAACTAAAAATAGGCTGAAAATTTGGAAAAAATTACGTTTTTATTTTTTTCTGTTAATTTTTTTGTAAATAAGTTTTCTCTTTCAATTACGGGCACTGATATGGCGGCACTAATGGGCACCGATGAGATGGCACTGACGGGCACAGATGAGGTGGCACTGATTGGCGGCGCTGGTATGCGACACTGATGGGCACACATAGGCGGCACTGATGGGCACACATAGGCGGCACTGATGGGCACACATAGGCGGCACTGATGGGCACACATAGGCGGCACTGATGGGCACTCATAGGCGGCACAGATGGGCACTCATAGGCGGCACAGATGGGCACTCATGGGCGGCACAGATGGGCACTCATGGGCGGCACAGATGGGCACTCATGGGCGGCACAGATGGATACTTATGGGTGGCACAGATGGGCGCTGATAGGTGGGCACTGGGCATGGATGGGCACTGTGGGGTGGCACTGATGGACACTGGGGTGGCGCTGATGGACACTGGGGTGGCAGCACTGATTTTTGTCAGGTTGCCAGTCAGTGCCCATTTGTGGGCACTGACTGGCATCTTTTTTCTTTATGCTTTTTTTTTATTTTTTAGACTTTTTTTATTTTTCTGCCATTTTTTTTTTTTTTGCCCACCCTGGTGCTCCAGGGTGGGCATCCCTGGTGGTCCAGTGTGGCGATCCGAGGGGGGGCTGCGCTGATAAACAATCAGCGCTAACCCCCCCTGTCAGGAGAGCCGCCGATCGGCTATCCTCTACTCGCGTCTGTCAGACGCGAGTGAGGAAGAGCCATCGACGGCTCTTCCTGTTTACATCGTGATCAGCCGTGGTTGGACACGGCTGATCACGTGGTAAAGAGTCTCCGCCGGAGGCTCTTTACCGAGATCGGAGATGCAGGGTGTCAGACTGACACCCCGCATCACCGATCGCCGCGATGCGCGCCCCCACGGGCGCGCGCGGCATGAAATCCTGCAGGACGTTCTAGAACGTCCTGTCAGGATTTCATAACCACTTCCCGGACGTAAATCGGCCATAGGCCGGGCGGGAAGTGGTTAAACCACTTAAGGACCGCCTCCTGCACATATACGTCGGCAGAATGGCACGGCTGGGCACAAAATATTGATTTTCTTTTAAAATTGTCTTTTAAAAATAAAAACCGCAGAGGTTATCAAATATCACCAAAAGAAAGTTCTATTTGTGGGGAAAAAAGGATGCCAATTTTGTGTGGGAGCCACGTCGCATGACCGTTTTTGCGATTTGGCACTGCGTCGCTTTAACTGACAATTGTTAGTTAAAGCGACGCAGTGCCAAATCGCAAAAACTGCCCAGGTCCTTTACCTGCGTAATGGTCTGGGTCTTAAGTGGTTAATAAAAAAAAAAAAAAATTGTACTGCTTGCTTATGGTGTCATTTGGAACAGCAATTATTTTTAAAAGCATATTAAACAAAAGATGGTCATCTATAGCAATTTTAAACCCACCTAAAAAAGGAAGTGACAGTAACACACAGATACAGAAACAAAACCAAAACATTGTTGTTTTGAACTTTATTGCACATCAGGATTTGAAAAAAACGAAATAAAAATGTAATTTATAAAACAGGGGAAGAAGGAAGCCAGAATGGATGAAATAACATGCCAAATAACGCCCATTCCTGTGCAGGATATGAGTTGTTCTCAATACTTACAAGAAACATGTCAATTATAAGCACTTCCAGATGGTATCCTGTACATTACCTTGTATACTATACAATTGTTAAAGGAATATTATCAATGGTGTTCAGTTATAGGCGGAATAAAGTTGGCTGAGTCACATGTTCGTTTTTCCAACATCTTTGTGATTTAGGCAGTGAGACCTTCCTTTCCAATTTTCAGGCAGATTGGGATTAGATCTACTTTTATTATTTGTGACAGGTTCTCATTAACCTACAACAGGGGTAAGCAACCATAAAGAGGTGGCTACCTGAACATGGGAGCAAGATCACCGGACACAGTGTTACTTTCTCACACCCGATTTAAAGCTCCATTTGCTGTACTACCGGGCGGCAATCGCATGCATTGCACAACAATCATGGGGTTAAATCAGGTGGTGAGGAGGCAAAATATCGCCACCTGTCAAACACACTTGTATCACTTTTCAGAGGCGCAGCAGTACCTTACTTGCATTCGGCAACGGCACCCTTAGTGGACGTTCACACGTTAAGTTGAGGGGGGGTGGTAAAGCCCTACAGTTCAGATGCGGTTTTACCGCCCCCAATCCCTACCCCCTTTAGCTGCTAGGGCAGCAGTCAAAAAGGTATACACATGCTGCAGCAGGAATTAAGCTCTCATTTGCTTATGGTGGGTGCCATCACCTGTCAATTGCAATCCATTCAAGTAAACAGGGCCACTCTGCAAGCTCCCCGCAACTGCAGGGTCCAAGGAGTTAAAGTAACTGCTGACACTGCCTACTTTAACCCCTTGTTTGGTGTACTGCACAAGATTGCAGGGCACTTGCAGAGCCGCCTCATTCACTTGAAAAGTTCATGTTTGGCAGGTTTTACACCCACCAACCATTACAGGGCATTTAACTTCTGTTGTGTTTACCCCCCCTGGCCACTCCAGATAAAAGGGGTTCGGTTTGGGCAGAGGGTGATAAAAACATGTCTTAAAAGAGAAGTATGGGTTTTCTTTTGATGGGCTATTTACACTTACCTCGGTGGATGGAGCATCAGACCGATGCTCCATCTGTCCCCCCGCCGTCTCTGCACTAAGAACTGAGCCACCGAACATCACTGATGGCTCGATTCTCACAGATCCCCGAGAGGAAAGCTTCTGACTGTACTTTGTTGAAGCACCTTTGGCACCAATTGCCTCAAGTCTTTGAGTATGATGCTACAAGCTTGGCACTAGAGGTAGACCGATATGGGTTTTTCTCTGGCCGATGCCGATATTTCAAAATTGGGGCGGCCGATATTTTAGGCCGATTTTTGCAGCCGATATTTTAGGCCGATTTTTTTTTTCATTATCTCAGAAAATCTAGGTTGGGGAGGAGGTTATTGTTTAGGGTGGAGAGGTGGAGTGCAGCCTATCAGTGTCCACCAATGTAGCCTATCAGTGTCCATCAGTGCCACCTCATTAGTGTCCACCAGTTCAGCCTGTCAGTGCAACCTCATCAGTGCCTACCAGTTCAGCCCATTAGTGCCACCTCATAATTATTAAAAAATACAATCTTAGTCATTTTAAGGAGGGGGGTACAGAGAGGTGGTTGTGGAGGAGGGGGGTACAGAGAGGTGGTTGTGGAGGAGGGGGGTACAGAGAGGTGATTGTGGAGGAGGGGGGTACAGAGAGGTGATTGTGGAGGAGGGGGTACAGAGAGGTGATTGTGGAGCAGGGGGTACAGAGAGGCTGGCTGGCTGTAAAGCCACCTCTCTGTACCCCCCTCCTCTACAGCCACCTCTCTGTACCCCCCCTCCTCTACAGCCACCTCTCTGTACCCCCCCTCCTCTACAGCCACCTCTCTGTACCCCCCCTCCTCTACAGCCATGTGTTGTGGAGAGGGGTGGATGGTGCTGGGCGTGGGTGGGGATGCATTGTGGAGAGGGGTGGACGGTGCTGGGCGTGGGTGGGTGGAGATGCATTGTGGAGTGGGATGGATGGTGCTGGGCGTGGGTGGGGATGCGTTGTGGTGATGCGTTGCGGAGAGGGATGGGTGGTGGTGCGTTGTGGAGAGGGATGGGTGGTGGTAGGCGTGGGTGGTGCTGCGTTGTAATGAAGATGATTGATTTGCAGTGCATTGTGAAAATGAATGAGGATGAGAGTTACATTGTGAAGAGGATCTCCACAATGTAACTCTGATATACACCCAGTCATCCTCATCCATTTTCTCAATGCCTCAGCCAGGTTTCCCTTTTAAAAGGAGTTTAAATACATTCTGCAGGGGGGCACAGTAGCACGTAATTTGGGCAACTTACCCTCCATACATGCTGGTATCATACACTAATTCTATCAGCATGCACCTAGCCTATTAGGTGCATGCAGATAGTATTAGTGTATGATCAGCCAATCATTATTTGGAAATTGGTGCAGGCTCCGCCTCAGCAGGGAAGGAAGACAGAGCTATTGCTGGCAACGATCTCCTGCTGCGGGGAGTTACATTAGTCAGGCGGCAGTGTAAGCCAATCATTGTTTCTCCCTGTGCCTAATACAGCACGCCAAGGGAGGGGGCGGGGCACAGCTGGCGGCGCGATGTCGGTGCAATCTATGTCCCTTCTGTGGTGGCCGTGCAGATGGAGAAATCGGATGGGAGCGGGAGCGGGGTCCGCCGCTGCCGATTTCACAAAAACGGTCGAACATCGGCCGACCTCTACTTGGCACACCTATTTTTTGGCAGTTTCTCCCATTCTTCTTTCTTCTCAAGCTCCATCAGGTTGGATGGTGAGAGTCGGTGCACAGCCATTTTTAGTCTCCAGAGATGTTCAATCGGGTTCAAGTCTGGACTCTCAAGGACATTCTCAGAGTTGTCTCAAAGCCACTATTTTGTCATCTTGGCTGTGTGCTTAGGGTCGTTTTCCTGTTGGAAAATTAACCTTTGCCCCAGTCTACGTTTCAGAGCAGGTTTTCATCAAGGATGTCTCTGTACATTGCTGCATTCATCTTTCTTCGATCCCAACTAGTCTCCCAGTTCATGCCACTGAAAAACATCCCCACAGCAGGACGTTGCCACCACCATGCTTCACAGTAGGGATGGTATTGGCCGGGTGATGAGCGTTGCCTGGTTTCCTCCAGACATGACACTTGTGCAAAAAATAGTAACAATTGCGCAACCCAAAAAACAAACTGCAACTAAATATATCAGTTGTGCGTCCTTCACATAATACAATTGAAAGCACTGGGAATGTATCCTATAAATCCTTCCCAAGAATGAATGTAAAACAATCACTGAAACAAACTGACTGAATTAAACGTCCATAGCAAATGACATTCACTGTGGATGGATGATGGATGGACCCCAAGGTAAAAAACGCAGGTGATAATACTGTTTTTCACACAACAGCCAGGTAATAATAAGCAATAATAAAAGTCCATTACATTACGTCCATTACAGAGATCATATGGGCACATACAGGAGGGATCAATCTGGTCACAGACCGATCAGCTCATTCGTCCAACCCGATCCTCTCCTCCACTTTTCAGTTCCAGGTGCGGTGGTGATCTCCGTGAAATGTTTTTTTCCCGGACTGGATTAGCTCATGCAGAATATTTAAAAAAGAAGGAAAAAAAGGAAGGCTTCACAGTGCAGTATATTTAGAACAAAAGTTTTTATTCTATTTGCTGGGCTACTGACATCTTTAGAAGCATAAAGTAGCAAACAATTAAAACGATACTTCTCAGCCGGCTCAAGCCCATCAGCTGGTTCGTGGTGACATCAGGTCATAATGCTCCACCCGACGCAGCGTTTCTCCGTAAGAGGCATCGGCAGGGAAAGGAGGCTCCAGATTGATCCCTCCTGTATGTGCCCATATGATCTCCGTAATGGAGATCCTACAGTTCTGGTAAGCGGCCTGTGTGGCTACTTTTATTATTGCCTATTACCTGGCTGTTGTGTGAAAAACAGTATTATCACCTGCGTTTTTTTAACTTAGGGTCCATCCATCATCCATCCACAGTGAATGTCATTTGCTATGGACGTTTATTTCAGTCAGTTTGTTTCAGTGTTCGTTTTACATTCATTCTTGGGAAGTATTTATAGGATACATTCCCAGTGCTTTCAAGTTTATTATGTGAAGGACGCACATCTGATATATTTGGTTGCACAGTTTGCTTTTTAGGTTGCGCAATTGTTACTATTTGCACATTTTTATGAGCTGAATATTCAGGCTCTCTGTTTTAGTTGCAGTACGATCAGATATTTATCTTTTATTGTTTTGTTTCACTTTGTTTATCCATTCTTGAATATTCACTTTTTTGTCATGGGATTAGTGCAGATTTATCACTTTTAACATGACATGACACTTGCCATTTAGGCCAAAAGAGTTCAATCTTTGTTTAATCAGACCAGAGAATTTTATTTCTCATGGTCCGAGTGTCCTTCAAGTGCCTTTTGGCAAACTCCAGGCGGGCTGTCATGTGCCTTTTACTGAGAAGTGGCTTCCGTCTGGCCACTCTACCATACAGGCTTGATTGGAGGAGTGCTGCAGAGATGGTTGTTCTTCTGGAAGGTTCTCTTCTCTCCAGAGAAATGCTAGAGCACTGTCTAACCATTGTGTTCTTGGTCACCTCCCTGACATAGGCCCCTTTCACACTGGGACAGGAGGCGCGGTGGCCGTATAGCGCCGCTATACCGTCGGAATTGGCGTGGGATTCGGCCGCTAGCGGTGCGGTATTAACCCCTGCTAGCAGCCGATAAAGGGTTAATACCTCCCGCAATGCGCCTCTGCAGAGGTGCATTGCGGGCGGTATTACCGCAGTTTCCCATTGTCTTAAAGGGAAGGAGCGGTATACACGCCGCTCCTCTCACCACTCCAAAGATGCTGCTGGCAGGAGATTTTTTTTTCTCTCCCGCCAGCGCATCGCCTCAGTGTGAAAGCCCTCGGGCTTTCACATTAAGTATGCAGTGCAGGAGTTTTTCAGGCGGTATAGCAGCGCTATTTTTAGCGCTGTACCGCCTGAAAAACTCCTCAGTGTGAAAGGGGTCTAAGGCTCTTCTCCCCGAATCACTCAGTTTGGCCGGGCGGCCAACTCTGGGAACAGTCCTGGTGGTTCCAAACTTCTTACATTTACAGATGACGGAGGCTCATTGGGACCTTCAATGCTGCAGAAATGTTTCTTGTCCAGATCTGTGTCTTGATACAATCCTGTCTCAGAAGTCTACAGACAATTCCTTGGACTTCATAGCTTGGTTTGTGCTTCGACATGCACTGTTAACTGAAGGACCTTATATAGACAGGTGTGTGCCTTTCCAAATCATGTGCAATTACCTGAATTCACCACAGATGGACTCCAATGAAATTGTAGAAACATCTCAGGGATGACCAGTGGAAACAGGACACGCCTGAAGTCCATTTTTGATGTCATGGCAAAGGCTGTAAATACTTATGTACATGGGATTTTTTTCGGTGTTTGTTTTTAATAAATTTACAAAGATTTCAAAACAAACTTCTTTTACGTTGTCATTATAGGATATCGTTTATAGAATTTTGTGGAAAATAATTTAAAGCAGAGGTCCGCCTGAAAAAAAGTCAGCAGCTACAAATACTGCAGCTGCCCACTTTTAGACCCCTTTCACCCTGAGGACGTTTTGCAGGTTATATAGCGTTAAAAATAGCAGCTGCAATCCGCCCCTAAACTGCTGCTCTATTCACTCCAGTGTGAAAGCCTGAGGGCTTTCACACTGGACGACGCACTGGCAGGGCGTCAGAAAAAGTCCTGCCAGCAGCTTCTTTGGAGCGCATTAGCAGCGGTGAACTCATCACCACTGTAGCGGCGCATTGCCGGCGGTATTAACCCTGTCTTGGCCGCTAGCGGATGTTAAAAGCACCCCGCTAGTGCCCGAAATGCGCAGCAAATCCGACAGTAAAATAGCTGTGTTTTACCGCTATTTTACTGCCGACGCTACGTACCAGTGTGAAAGGGGTCTTAAAATAAGGACACTTCGCTGTTCAGGACTCCTGCAATGTCTTCACGTGAAGCTGACCCTTCCCTCGGCTCTGGGTGGAGGCATCGGCATCTTCAGTAAGCCAATTGGGAAGTGAAGCCTTGAGGCTTCAAAGCCTGGTTCCCTAATGCGCATGCACGAGTCGCCTTGCGCGTTCCGAGTGGTCGCTGCTGTCTTCTGATAGCAAGGGTGAAGGAGGGGGTCGGATATGGCCTAGATCACCGTGGATACTGATGCGATCCTTTGCCGGAAGTGGGAGCAAATACCGGGATTAAACTGCTCCCCCCTCCCATGAAAGATGACAAATGCGACACTGGAGGGGGGGGGTGAGATCAGCGGAAGTTCCATTTATGGGTTGAACTCCACTTTAATACATTTTCCAGATTCGCTGTAAACATATTGTGGGGGCTTCTCATATTTGGACAGCAAAAGTGGAAAAGCACCTTAAGCCAAATATTTTTTGGGAAATAATTTCCATCGCATCGTTGTTTCCGTCTTTGTTCCATTGGCGAGAATTTCCTTCACTTTCCGTAAAAAAAAAAAAATAGGGGAGGAAACTTATTTTCTATGTACCCTGTTCACACCATAGATGTGCAGAAAAACAGTTTAACACACATTGTGTGAACAAGCCCGTTGTTGTCTTTGAAACAAGTGTTTATGCTAAATTGTCACCTAATTCCTGTGAAAATTCAAAATTTAGAATTTTCCATTTTAGTGTCCCATTGGAGAAAATTTACTTTTACTACCTGTATCAGAAACACAACTGGGAGAGGAAAAAGGGTTAAAAAGCACTGCTGCTTTAGCGGTTTTGGCAGAGCTAACCATTGATTTCAATGGCAGGGGCGTTTTAGCCCCAAAGATGCTGCTTGTAGGACTTTTCCCCCCCATCCTGCAAGTGCACCGCTCCAGCGTGAAAGCACTCTGGCTCTCACACTGGGGCTGCAGGGAGGCGTTTTTTAGGCACTTTACAGTGTCTGAAAAACACCTCAGTGTGAAAGTGGTCTTAATACACAAAAGTCTGCTACTGATGTCCTGCAGCTTGTCACTTCCAGTCTACAAGCACACAAACACAATTTGCACCCCATTACCAATGCCTAGTACACATGATAAAATCAGACGAAAAATACTGCATTCAACGTGATCTGATCATTAGTACACAGCTTTCAAGAGCCAATCACGACAGTTGATGTAAAAACATCCAAAAGGACCAGCATGAAAGGTTCTCATGTGATACCAGAACTAATGGTTTTTGTGCAATAAGTATGGTATTTGTACGAAAAAAAATAAAAAAAAAAATAGACCAAGCACGCTTGGAAACAAAAGAATACAATACTTCTAAAGTGGTCAGCTTCAGAAGTCATACGAGAAGATTTGTAACTTTAGTAACCTATTGGTTTTCAATAGGAGACTAGCATGGAGGAATAAAAAAAACAGGTGCCATTTGTCCAATATTCTTATTGGATTGGATTGGATTGGAATAAATACTTATAGAGCGCCGAATGCGAGTTGTGAAACTCGCGTCTTATCGTGTGTACTAGGCTTTAGGAACCGCTTCCTGATTGTGGCAGTGCATCATGCACAAGTAACGTGTTTGCACAATGGCTTGTAGTCTCAGTGGGGATGGATGCGACAGGGCGACAATACGGGAGGAGGTTGTCACCCCATGACAGGAAGGATCTTCAAAAGCAGGATCACCAGATACTTAAATGAGTGAGCAAATTTTAAAAGACTTCAAGCATTTTTTAAGTTATTTTAACATGATGCAGCTTATATGTGAGTGGGTTTGGATGTATTTTATGTTTCAATCTGTTTAGCGTAAATGTGACCACAATACTGGGCAATTTCACCCCATTCCTGCGCAGGCACATTTTTTTTTAGCTGTCATTTTCCTACTTTACTGATGGACATAAGCTTCCCTGATTGATACTGATGAAGAGGCTTCAATGAGGCTGCACTGATAATCAGTGTAAATGCTGTACTCGCTGTGCCCTAGTAGATCAGCTCTCTTCATCTCATAAGCCGCCTGTGTGGGGAAAGGAGAGACAATAACCAAGAAGTCCATTTACATGTGACCAGCAGTGATTGGACAGCTGATCACATAGTAAAAAATGGCACCTGTGATTGGCTCTTTAACCTGATCTGTGATCTGCTGTGTCCAAGGGACACAGCAATCACAGACACTTCACGATGCGCGTGGGAAAGCATGTCCTCAGGAGATCCAGCGGCATGTTCCCAGAACTGGAGAGCCATGCTGTAGCCGTATATAGGCTATAGTGCGGTGTTAACGTAAACAGCAATACAAATTACATGATTAATCATGTTAGTGGGTTATCTTCACAAATGTAGCCATGAATATGGCCAAATATAAATATGAGCAGCTGTGATGGACATACGATTTTAAAATAAAATTTGGACACCAACAGAGAATGCAATCTGTTAATAACACAGAGGAATAACACTACTCAAAATATAGCTAAAGCCAAAAGAAATTCCATTTTAGAGAGATTGGAAGGTGGTAAAATGACACTAAAGTCTTGGGTTTTTTTGTCTTTGAAAATAACGAACATGTTATACTTAGCTGCTCTGTGCAGGCGTTTTGCACAGAGCAGCCCGATCCTCATCTTGGGTCCCTCGCTGGCTCCTCCCTCCTGCTGAGTGCCCCCACAGCAATCAACTTGCTATGGGGGCATCCAAGTTGAGCTGCACCTCCATGTGTCCATTTAGACAAAAAGCCGCAATTCGGCCCCGTCCTCTCTATCCGCATTGGCTTACCAATTGATAGCAGCAGGAGCCAAAGCTCCACTGCTGTGTCTCAACCAATCAGGAGGGAGAGTCCCAGACGACTGGAGGAACTTCTGCACATTGCTGAACCGAGAGGGGGCTCAGGTAAGTATTAGGGGGAGCTGCTGCACACAGAAGTTTTTTGTTTCCCCTTTTACCTTAATGCAAAGAATGCATCAAGTTTAATAAAAAATAAAAATCTGACTTTACAACCACTTATTTTTTTTAAACCCTGGTGAGGCTTTTCTGCTGCCCGTGTTCCACTGTGGAGACCAACCACAGGAAATTAAATTCTCTTTCCTCGGTGATAGCAATTACAGAAACCATTGTCCCCATTAAATCATTTCTCCTCTATGGTGTAGAAATAATGGATTTCTCATCACAGTTTCTACAAGAGAGACTTGTCAACAAGACCAATAAAAAAGGTAGGCAAATCTCCCAAACAGGGACACAGATCGCAATAAAAACTTTATTTGTACCACTGATCTGGGTTTATTAACGGTTTATGAAAGAGATGTTTCTCCCCCGATCATCTGCACACACTGAGAAGCTGTAACTGACTGACACAGAAATGGGCAGTTTATGAAGCTGCGATCTGAACACTTCACTGGCGATCTGTGTCAGAATTCACCCTCCACGATTCACCATCTCAGAGCTGGTGAATCGGGGAGTGAAGAGAGAATCTCGGGGAACTGAGTGGGAAGAATGAAGATTCTTAGCTTCCTTTTACCTCGATCAGACTCCCCCGCAGCACCCTCCCCCAAGACATTAAACGTGTCCCCCTGCCGTGTGTGCAATATATAACACATACATACATATATATATATATATATATATATATATATATATATATATATATATATATATATACATACACACACACACACACACACGTGTGTTATGTGGATATACACAGTATCTGAAGAGGAGGAGAGAAAAAAAAAAAAAAGAAGAAGGAGTACACCCCTCACATTTTTGTAAATATTTTATTACATTTTTTTCATGCGACAACACTGAGGAAATTACACTTTGCTACAATGTAAGTGAGTAGTGAGTGTACAGCTTGTATAACAGTGTAAATTTGCTGTCCCCTAAAAATACCTCAACACACTCAACTAAACCAATGGCAACAACTGAGTACACCCCTAAGTCAAAATGTCCAAATTGGGCCCAAAGTGTCAATATTTTGTGCGGCCATCATTATTTTCCAGCACTGTCTTAACTCTATTGGGCATGGAGTTTACCAGAGCTTCACAGGTTGCTACTGGAGTCCTCTTCCACTCCTCCATAATGACACTGAGCTGGTGAATGTCAAAGACTGAGCTCCTCCACCTTCAGTTTGAGGATTCTCAACAGATGCTTAACAGGGTTTAGGTCTGGAGACATGCTTGGTCAGTCCAGCACCTTTACCCACAGGAAGGGGATCGTGCTTTACTTGAGTATGTCACAGTACGTGTTGACATTTATGGTTCCCTCGAACTGTAGCTCCCCAGTTCCGGCAGCACTCATGCAGCCACCGACCATGACACTCCCACCACCATGCTTGACTGTAGGCAAGACACACTTGTCTTTGTAGTCATCACCTGGTTGCCACCACAAACACTTGACACCCTCTGAACCAAATAAGTTTATCTTGGTCTCATCAGACCACAGGACATGGTTCCAGCAATCAATGTCCTTATAGTCTGCTTGCCTTCAAACTGTTTGCAGGCTTTCTTGTGCATCATCTTTAGAAGAGGCTTCCTTCTGGGAATGCCATGTAGCCATGTAGACCAATCTGATGCAGTGTGTGGAGTATGGTCTGAGCACCGAGAGGCTGACACCCCCCACCCCTTCAACCTCTGCAGCAATGCTGGCATCACTCATACCTCTATCTCCCAAAGACAACCTCTTGATATGACGCTGAACACATGCGCTCAACTTCTTTGGTTGACCATGGCGAGGTCTGTTCTGAGTGAAATCTGTCCTGTTAAACCACTGTATGGTCTTGGCCACTGTGCTGTAGCTCAGTTTCAGGGTCTTGGCAATATTCTTATAGCCTAGGCCATCTTTCTGTAGAGCAACAATTCTTTTTTTACAGATCCTCAGAGTTCTTTGCCGTGAGGTGCCATGTTGAACTTTCAGTGACCAGTATGAGAGGGGAAGAGCGATAACACCAAATTTAACACACTTCAAACCTGAGACCTTGTCACACAAGTCACATGACAACGGGGAGGAAAAATGGCTACAGTGGGTACAGAAAATATTCAGACCTCCTTACATTTTTTACTCTGTTATATTGCAGCCATTTGCTAAAATCATTTGTTTGCTCATTAATGTACACACAGCACCCCATATTGACAGAAAAACACAATTGTTGACAAGTTTGCAGATAAAAATAAATAAATAAATGAATGAAATATCACATCATCCTTAGTATTCAGACCCTTTGCTCAGTATTTAGTAGAAGCACCCTTTTGATCTAATACAGCCATGAGTCTTTTTGGGAAAGATGCAACAAGTTATTGGATTTGGGGATCCTCTGCCATTCCTCCTTGCAGATCTTCTCCAGTTCTGTCAGGTTGGATGGTAAACGTTGGTGGACAGCCATTTTTAGGTCTCTCCAGAGATGCTCAATTGAGTGCAAGTCAGGGCTCTGGCTGGGCCATTCAAGAACAGTCACGGAGTTTTTGTGAAGCCACTCCATTATTTTAGCTCTGTGCTTAGGGTCATTGTCTTGTTGGAAGGTAAACCTTCAGCCCAGTCTGAGGTCCTGAGCACTCTGGAGAAGGTTTGCGTCCAGGATATCCCTGTACTTGGCCGCATTCATCTTTCCCTCAATTGCAACCAGTCGTCCGGTACTGCAGCTGAAAAACACCCCTACAGAATGATGCTGCCGCCACCATGCTTCACTGTTGGGACTGAATTGGTCAGGTGATGAGCAATGCCTGGTTTTCTCCCCACATACTGCTTAGAATTAAGGCCAAAAAGTTCTATCTTGGTCTCATCAGACCAGAGAATCTTATTTCTCACCATCTTGGAGTCCTTCAGGTGCAAGACACATGAAAGCCATGCAGGCTTTCATGTGTCTTGCACTGAGGAGAGGCTTCCATCGGGCCACTGGAGGGTTGTAGTGATGGTACAACTTTCTCCCATCTCTCGACTGCATCTCTGGAGCTCAGCCATAGTGATCTTTGGGTTTTTCTTTACCTCTCTCACCAAGGCTCTTCTCCCCGATAGCTCAGTTTTGCCAGACGGCCAGCTCTAGGAATGGTTCTGGTCGTCCCAAACGTCTTCCATTTAAGGATTATGGAGGTCATTGTGCTCTTAGGAACCTTAAGTACAGAATTTTTTTTTTGTAACCTTGGCCGGATCTGTGCCTTGTCACAATTCTGTCTCTGAGCTCTCCAGGCAGTTCCTTTGACCTTATGATTCTCATTTGCTCTGACATGCACTGTAAGGTCTTATATAGACAGGTGTGTGGCTGTCCTAATCAAGTCCAATCAGTATAATCAAACACAGTTGGACTCAAATGAAGGTATAGAACCATCTCAAGGATGATCAGAAGAAATGGACAGTACCCGAATTAAATATATGTGCCACAGCAAAGGGTCTGAATACTTAGGACCATGTGATATTTCAGTTTATTTTTTTTATTTTTTTTTTAATCTGCAAAAATTTCAACAATTCTGTGTTTTTATGTCAATATGGGGTGCTGTGTGTACATTAATGAGGAAACAAATGAACTTAAAATGATTTTAGAAAATGGCTGCAGCATGACAAAGAGTGAAACATTTAAGGGGGTCTGAATACTTTCCATACCCACTGTAATTGGGCCCAATTTGGACATTTTCACTTAGGGGTGTACTCACTTTTGTTGCCAGCGGTTTAGACATTAATGGCTATGTATTGAGTTATTTTGAGGGGACAGCAAATCCATACAAGTTATACACTTACTACTTGTAGCAAAGAGTAGTTTCTTCAGTGTTGTCACATAAAAAGATATAAAAATAAATAGCAATAATTTGAGGGGTGTACTCAATTTTGTAAGCTACTGTATATATTGTGTATATTTACTAACATGGAGGAGAGCGGTCTCCTCTAGGAATGTTCCTGTACTCAGCAGTGATAAGTTTCCCTCTCCTTACTAAAACCGACACCTGGAGTGTTTCAGTGAATTTATGGTACTGTAATCTCACAAGATTCCAGTATCAGGGAGAGTTCTCCACTGTTTGTAGATCGCTTCACAAAAGAAGACGCGGTCTACACCGCTTCATAAACTGGCACTCACAGGAGAACGATGTCCTCTGTGAATGCCAGAGAATGGAGCAGTCGATATTTTCCACTGCTTCATAAACAGACACCTAAATTTACACTTGCAAAATTCTAAGGCCCCTTTCACATTGGAGCGGGAGCCGCGGTGGCGGTATAACGCTGCTAAAAATAGCGGCGCTATACCACCGGGACTGCTGCAGAAATCGGCCACTAGCGGTGCGGTATTAACCCCCACTAGCGGCCGATAAAGGGTTAATACCGCCCGCAATGCGCCTCTGCAGAGGCACATTGCAGGCGGTATTGCCGCGGTTTCCCATTGTTTTAAATGGGAAGAAGCAGTACACATGCCGCTCCTCTCACCGATTCAAAGATGCTGCTGACAGGAGATTTGTTTCTCTCCCGCCAGCGCATCGCCTCAGTGTGAAAGCCCTCGGGCTTTCACATTGAGTAGGCAGTGAAGGAGTTTCAGGTGGTATAGCAGCGCTATTTTTGGCACTGTACCGCCTGAAAAACTCCTCAGTGTGAAAGGGGTCTTACGCTAAGATGAACAAAAATCAGCTACCATTAACACCATATCTGCACCCTAGATGCCTTCAGATTAGTTTTTCCCTTTTACTGGGGGGGGCTTGGCTTTATCACCTCACTGATATTTAATAGACACCACTACTCAAAACACACTGTAACTGCGCCATAACTACTACAGGTGCATTTACAGCATGCCATCAGACATGGATTGAAGGAGTTGACAAGCTTCACCTCCTCCTAGACTCGAAATGTAGCTTCATTTGTGCAGTGAAGTGACAAAAACACTGCATGTTTTTTGAAATGTGGACAGCTGTCTGCTACCAATATCATCCATTGTAGGTTGCTTTGCTAGGTGTTTGGGGAGCAGCAAAACACACACACACACACACACACACACACACACACCAAATGCCAGTTTCTAATGCCAGTGTGAAGAGACTAACACTAAACTAAAAGTTGTTCCTTCAAGTGCCATTTTCAATGGCATGAAACACACAACACGCAGATGTGAGCAATCTTGGCATTGCAGTGGGTAAGTCCATTCAATATAAATAGGCTACCTTATGGCAATATATTTATGCACCCCGAACAATAAAAATTAACCCTTGATTTAAAGTACACCTGTGCCCAGACAACAGACATTCAATTATCTATATTATCTTAGCTTGCATTAAAAGAAGCCATGACTCACCTTCCTTGCTGTGTATACTGGGAAGTAAAGTTGCATGTTCTCAAAGAACACAACAGACTAGTTGCTTTTGAACCAGCTAAGGTATGTTAGAGGGCTGGCAAGCTACTAAAATCTGCTTACATTTATTTACAACACCTATATCTACAGAGATGAATGGGTTCTTATTTAAAAATATTTCCTTTTTCAGAATACAGTATGTAATACTTTTAATGTGCATAGTCTGAACAGGGGTTCACTCTAAGGGCTCCTGCAAACGACTGCCAAAAAGCAGTGTTATTTTCAGTAAAGGTGTTTATTCTACGGATCTGAATGGGGTTCCATTGTTCTTCTTAAATCAAATACAGAGGCAATTATTTAATATGACAGAGTAGATACATTTATATAATCTTACAGATACAACGCGCCCTTTGAAGGCAACCATAATTCCTAAACGGCCCACAATGAAGTTGAGTTTGACACCCATGGTTCAAACTGTATGATCTTTTTGCCAGCAAGATCTTACATGGATGACAATATCACCATAGCCCCGTGCATGTACCCCAAAGCCTCGCACACATGATACGATTTTTGTCAGGGGATTGCCTGTTGACAGACTGTAGTCCTAAAATCTTACCGTTAGTACGCTCCTTTTGACACCTGTTGTCCAACTTTCAGCCAACAAATGTTGGATGACAGACTAGTAAACTTTTGGCGGACAAAAGGTTTGATGTCAGATTTTCGTATGGTCAGTACACAAATCCATCACACAAAAGTCAAAAGTACAAACACACATGCTTGGAATCAATGCTCACTAAACACGAAATTAGCAGAAGGGGCCCCAAAGTATGGCGCTCAAGAGCTGAAATTCCTCGTAGTATGTCACTACGTTCGTGTTTGTGGCACGACATTTCTGTACCGTTAATATGCAAGACAAGATCCTGGCACATGCCCTTTCAACAAAAATCAGACGCTCAGTTGTCCAAACGTATCGTGTGTACGAGGCTTAAAGGGACACTAAAGGAATTTTTTTTTTTAGCTAAATAGCTTCCTTTACCTTGCTGCAGTCCTGGTTTCATGTCCTCATTGTTCGTTTTTGCTTTGATGTTGCTGTAAATCCTCTCTGTTTTGGACACTTCCTGGTTGCCTGTTTCCTGATAACCACAGTACTGGGAGATTTCTCACGGTGGTCACTAATCAAGGAGGTGTGATTACTGTGTGTAAAACGAAACTGGATTGGTGCTGAGGAGTTTTAGACAAAGTATCACTGCTCTTTATTGGCTGACTGCCCTCTAGTGGCTCTCTGTACATCAGAGAACCAGCAAACAACAGCAAAAACGAAACTACACTGCAGGCACATTATATGATTGTTTTTTTTATCAATTTTTAATCATTTTTAAAAGGAATCAGTTAACTATTATGTCTCTATGCCCTGTAAACAGTCATTTCAGCTAAAAAAAATTTTTCCTTTAGTGACCCTTTAAGGCTCCATTCATATATGCTGCCACTTTTTAAAGCGGAGTTCCGGACACAATTTCACTTTTTAAATATAAATACCCCTGTAATACACAAGCTTAATGTATTCTAGAAAAGTTAGTCTGTAAACTAAGGTATGTTTTGTTAGGTTGTTACAGCATTTAGACACTTTATAAAATAGAAATAGACTGGGGCCATCTTAAGTGTGGGCATCATGAAGCCAGACTGTATGACTTCCTGGATTTCAGCCTTGCAAATCTCGCACATGCTCAGTGCTGCACAAGCAGTGTCAGATCAGGTTTCAGCACCTGTGCTGTCCAAGTCACATGATTCTTTGAGACTGGGGAATGCACAGACTCCTGGAAAGTTACACCCACTACATTCCCAGGAGTCTGTGTGGTGTAGGTTAGGAAGCTTAAGCACCTAGGTGCAGGAAGTGGGAAGATTAACTATTCTGCCTAGCAACAACACTTTGAAGGCATCTAAAAAAAAATTATATTTATGGGTGGAACTCCACTTTAAGTGCAGACCACCCTGGAGTTGTGTGAACTGGATCCATTGAGAGCCGGTCACACTCTCCTGTCATGTGCATCCAATTCGCATGTGTGTGCACCCAGCACAAGTCTCATGATACAATATGGCAATACAATTGTTGTACAGCCAATTTTAGTTCTACCAAAACCAAGTAATATGAGGACCTACCCAATCAACGTTTACTTACAGGAGGTCTTTGTACTACATTACTAGTTGGCAGATCTAAAAGGAGGCAGATTGTAACGTGTGTCGTGAGCTTAGTTAGTTCACGCAGAGTGCACCAAAAAGTATGCCCGCAGAGGGCTGTTTATACCCACATTGAGAAGTACAGGTGTTCGTCATCTAGGAGTGCAATGGATCATCATTGATCTGAACGGGTCACCGCGTTCAGATTGGCACACCACGTGATCTGCGGATTGCAGCCATGGCTTAGGCCTAGCTACGGGGGGGTGGCCATCTGGGTACACCCGGCAGCAGCGGCCTAGGTGAGCTCCCCAGAGCGGCGAGCCGACTGGGAGATGTGGATAATACAGTGGGGAGAGATGTTACAGTGGGGACTATATATATATATATATATATATATATATATATATATATATATATATATATGTATATATATGGTGGTGATCCGTGACTCTGATCCGAGGAACGATCCAAACCGTGAGTTTTTTGATCCGTTGCTTGCACCCCTATCTTCATCCCTGTGCTAGTCATGTCAATACGGATGCAGCAGCTGCAGGGACACAGCCGCTGTTCCCAATTTGACATCTGTGTGGATGTAAATGCGTGAGAGTCCCCAAACTCAAAATGTGTTCAGGGCTGTGCACCCACACAGATTTTACATTGGAACAGCGGCTGTGTCCATGCAGCTGCAGTGTCCCAGTTGACATCAATGGGACTGCCAGCATGGAAATTAATGGAACTTATGTGCATCCCTGTGCAGGTAAACACAACTTTCCACAGGCATACACTTTAAGGTACCCTGAGTGAATCAACTCTCTCTTACATTGAGCATCAGTTTTGGGTGGGTTAACCCTGTATTTTAGGGACTGCAACTACGGCACCCTGACCTGCAGCTGAACTCCTCCATGTAGGTTCTGCCATCAAAATAAGGTTTGATGCACACAGAACTTTAAAAAAATACTGCTGTTACAGGTGTTCATGTTTTTTTAGCCTACATGGATCCATGCACACTAAGAGCAGGAAAATCTACATAAATATAAAAAAAAGAAAAAAGGAAGATGCTCATCGTGGCTCGTATTGTGCAACAGTTTATTGGCATTTGCGTTTATAAGCATTTTATGCCAAGACATTTCCCTCTGCTCATTTTTATTATAATCAATGTACACTGAATACTCCTAAATGCTGCATTTAGTGTTTTTTCTGCCTGAAAACTAATTTAAAAAAAAAAAAAAAAAAAAACACACTTGTAGTTGACCTTTTGTCTGCCTCAGCTTTTTTTTTTTTTTTTTAATCTGCCTCTAAAATGCCCTAATATGTATTAACAGTGACACAGGATAACACTGAGCTGCTTCTATTTTTAAAAAAAAGTGCATTCAGGAGAGGAACTGAAAAGCAGATAGAATGCAAAAATATGTATTGCCTTGAGGCATTAACGCATTCAAATAGCCAGAATAAATTCATATTTAGGCGAATAGAATTCGCCAACACTTAAATGCTAGAGGCACCTAGAAATGCGTTCAATACAATTTTTTTAAGCAACTTTTTCCTGCCAGGAGTTTTGCCATTGAGAGGTACATGAACAGACACCCTGTGAATAGGAGCCCCAAAGCTGGGTACACATTTGCCAGCAGGAACTACCAACTTTCGGCCCATGTGTAAAGCTCCAAATCAGTCTCACAGCCAGCTTATGTTCAACAAGCATACTGGAAAACCAATGGCAGTCAGCGCTGATCAGTGTGTTCTGGCAGGGTGGCATTCCCCCTCTCTGAGTACAACAGCTCAGCGGGGAAGATCGCCACACTAACAATAAATGGGTTAGTAAGGTGACCTGAGCTGGGTATAATAAATTGAGAAAAAAAAAAAAAAAAACACACCCTGGAAGTCATAAAGACTGTTACAGACAGATGTTGCAAGTGTCTCTCATGTGTTCTAAAAGTAGTAAAGGATGTGCCAAATTCATGTACCTGTCTAGACCTTGTACTTGAATTTGGCATAGGCTGCGTCACTACTAGAATACAGTCAAGAAGACACTTTAAAAGAAAGATAGCATTCTCCCCCCCCCCCCCCCATGCTCAATTAGCCTTGGCAAAATGTTTACATTTGGTGCGTTCAATGACACAATGTAAAACTGGCGCATTTTAAAAAACGACCTGAATTTGATGCACGAGTCGCTGTCAGAACCAAAAGGGCTCGTTTACACTTGCTTCAAAACATGGCTTCAGAAACACTTTAAAGCTCTTTAAACACCAGTTAAAGCTTGTCACTAAATAACATGGTCCGCTTACAATCCTCTTTACACCTTGCATTTGCTTAAAAAATTATATCCCATGTCACTTTAATGGCGTTTCAAAGCCTCCATAGAAGTCTATGACAAAGCTCATTTGAAGCATCTAAAGCTTGTGAAAGGCTTTAATTCAACTTTAGCTTCACTTTGTTTTGGACAAATAGCAGGTATGATATATCAAAACACACACAGAGCATCTGCCAAGCTTCATTAAAGCATGATGAAATGGTAGGTGCTTAAGGGGGAGTTCACCCGAAAAAAAATTTTTTACATTAGATTGAGGCTCATTTTGGGAAGCAGAATGGGGTGGTTTTTTTTTTTAAATCGAAGCAGTACTTACCCTTTTAGAGAGCGATGTTCTACGCCACTTCCGGGTATGGTCTTCGGGACTGGACGTTCCTGTTTGATTGACAGGCTTCCGACGGTCGCATACATCGCGTCACGAGTAGCCGAAAGAAGCCGAACGTCGGTGTGGCTCTATACGGCGCCTGCGCACCAACGTTCGGCTACTTTCGGAAAATCATGACGCGTAGTATGCGACCGTCGGAAGCCTGTCAATCAAATAGGATAGGAACGCCCAGTCCCGCAGCCCATACCCGGAAGCAGCAGAGAAGATCTCTCTCTAAAACGGTAAGTACTGCTTTGATTTTTAAAAAAACACCCGATTCTGCTTTCCAAAATGAGCCTCAATCTAAGGTTAAAAATTGAGTTTTTGGGTGAACCTCCACTTTAAGCTTAGGTTCACACTGACAGCAGGATTGAAATTGTGCGAGTTCAGCTGAACTCCAGAAGTCAGTCCGACTTTGGGGGCGATTTCAGTTATATGTGCAGGTTCCTGCACAGATGGCTATACAAATCGCACCCCGAAATTACCAAGAGTAGTATAGAGACTATTTTGTGCAATCGACGCGGCATCAAATCGATGCGGATAGTGCCGTTGCCGGTAAAAGCCAGTGATTTGGCATGCGATTTGACATGTCAAATAGCATTAATGTGAACCTAGGCTTAATGTGTGCTTTAGTCGAAGCAAGTGTAAATGAGCTCTAAAAGGAGTTATTTACTAAAGTCAAAGTGCACTTGAAATTGCACTTGGAAGTGCTGTAGATCCGAGGGGGACATGCAAGGAAAATAAACAGCATTTTAGCTTGCACATGATTGGATAATAAAAGCAGCAGAGCTTCCCCTCAGATTTACAGCGACTGCACTTCCAAGTGCAATTTCAAGTGCATTTTGCACTTGTAGTGTAAAGTGGATTTACCTTTCGTTAAAGTGGTTGTAAATCTTGGAAAAAAAAAATACCTGCAAGACAAAGCCATAATGAGCTAGTATAACTAGCATACTAGCTCATTATGCATTACTTACCTTAGACCATAGCCCACAAATCCATCCTGCAGCCGCAATCCATCGATCCTGGAGGTTACTTTCTGATATCGCCGCTCCGGTACTGTAATTGGCCGGAGCGGCGATGACGTCACTACGCAAATGCGCGGGAGCCAAACACGGCATTGCCGAGTTTAGCACAGCTATTGTCAGTGCGCCTGCGTGCCGATGTCTACGGTGCATGCGCCATGGACAGCGGTCCCGTCATTCGGCGAATATCTCCTTAACCGAACAGGTTGAGGAGATATTGCCAACACCTATTCTAAGGCTTACCTGTAGGTGTAACTTGCAAAAGTGTGTTTACAACAACTTTATTAACCCCATAAGTGTCGCAAATGCTCCGTGAATTTGAAACAATCCATGGAATTCATAAAGACTGGCACAGATAATAAGATTTTGCAAAAGTCTCTCTCATGCAATCTAAAAGTGATGAAGAATGCGCCTAAATCATGGACTAGTTTACAACTTATACTTCCATTTGGCTCATATCGCACCGCTTTTTAGGATTCACCTGAAACACATAAAATACAGAGTTGGTCTTGATTAGCGAAATTTTTACATTTGGCACATTCAATGTGGCACAATGTAAAAGTGGCGCATTTTAGAACGACCTGAATTTGGTGGACGAGTTGCGGTCAGAACCAAAAGGATAGCAAATGCTTCATGAATTGGGCGCAATACATAAACAAGAGGGATTAAAACGACAGAAAAGTAGCGCAGCAGCTTTATTAAATTCCCCCCATAGCGGGTTAAAGATTCGTATAGCAATCCTGCTTGGACATTGAAGAGGAGGGTACACATGAAAAATTGTAGGTTAGTGCAAATAAAACATAAATAAAAAAAAAAGTGGATAGTACTCAATTGTTTCCATAGCAATCCAAAAACGTCTTTAGCGAACAAAAGCAGATGGATGCACAGAGGCCCTCAAACAATAATCCAGAGATAGTGGGATCGGGTGATGGGATTGTATGGTGTATGCGATTGTATGTAGAATGTGATGTGCTGTTGTCAGTCCACAAAGGCAGCATTGTATACATGTCCATAGATCGCACACACAGCACAGCTTGCTGTCACCAGTGCCCGGCTCCCATCATACACATCCCCGGTGTAGCCCCCCCTGATGGCTCGGATCACCAGGAGCAGATTGAGGCGAGCCCTGATTTTACCCTCCGGACTCGGAGAAGAGCAAAACCACAACTGACCGAACCTCACCCTGGCCATCCGGACAGCCTGCCCTGCTCTGACCCTACACCCTCCATAGACACACAGCAGACATGACATGCATGGAGCCCGGGGCCGCTCTCTGTCCTCCCCGGAGACGAGGCAGACATGGTGGGGGACAAGGCACCGCACAGGGGGGAACTCCTTCACAAAAAATGCCCTCCGGAATCCCCCATGCCTGTTGTGCAGTGGGCGCTGTATCGCGATAGAAGGGGTCCCCTGTCGCGACAGTGAGGGAGGAAGGAAGCCCCGGCTCCCCGGTGACCCCCCATGTCTGCCTCGCACACCCCCGGCTCAGGCCGCCGGCTGCCTCCCTCCTATGGGCCGCCATTATCCTTTGTTTCGCGGCTCTTTTTTTTTTTTTTCTCTCTCTTCCTGTCCGCCTGTAGCCGGGGCCTCTCCGTCCTCACAGAGCCGCCACAACATGGCGAGCTGGCGGGAAAATGAGAGAAAATCTCGGCGGGTGTAATACTTCCATAGAGCCCCCGAGCTCCCCTCAGCGTGTGGCCGTGTGAGTGTGAAGAGAGCCCCGGGGCTGCGGCCTGCTCCATGTCTCTGCTCCAGCCTCTCCCTCTCCTCCTCCTTCCTCTTACCGGGTTACACTGCCTCTCCTCCGTCACTGCTTTCGTTCGCGGCTGGGATCTCGCTGGGCTTTTTTTATTCTCTTCCCCACCACGTAACACACCGCGTCAAACTACACCTCCGCCGCGTCACTGTGTAGCTCGCTCCTCTCTCTCCTTCCTCTGCTGGGCGGCTTCTTTTTTTTTTCTCTTTTTTTTTTTCCAGTCTCCACCAGGCGCGGCGTTGTGCGGCGGGTTCTACTTCGACAGGACACAGCCCGAGTTCGGCACAGCGAGCAGCCAATCAGCGGACAGAGAGGGCGGAGCGGATTGCGTGGGAGTGCTGCGCATGCGCGCCAGAAGACGGAAACAAATTCGAAGAAGACATGGCAGCGGTGTGTGTTTGTTGTGCGCGTTGTGATATCAATTTTGCGGTCTCTGGTCTTTAGTAGAGTTCAAACGATGGCTTCTCGTGATGTCGTATATAATCTCGCCGAAACCTTTTACTGAGCAGTATATAAAACATATGCATGTGGTTTGTATGCTCAGCCTGTCATCACAGGGGCTTTCTTCCAGGGGTGCCTTAAAGGGGTTGTAAACCCACTTTTTTCACTTTTACCTACAGGTAAGCCTATAATAAGGCTTACCTGTAGGTATAAAGAATATCTCCTAAACCTGTACAGTTTAGGAGATATTCCCCTCGCAATGCGCCGCTAATTGCAGCAGCGCATGCGCAGGGGGGAATCCAAGGCGAAAGGACCGGCACCGCCGGACCTTGCCGAATTTAAATCGCACGTGCGGGAGTGACGTCATCGCCGCTCCAGCCAATCACAGCGCTGGAGCGGCGATACCCGGAAGACGCCGGAGCAAGATGACATCTTGCTTGGCGTGGACCAGGTAAGTGTTCTTCACCTCGTTCCGAGGTAAGTATTTCATAATCAGCCAGTATGCGGTGCATACTAGCTGATTATGCCTTTTGCCTTGCAGGTTTGAAAAAAAAAAAATGTTTATGCGGTTTACAACCGCTTTAAAGGGGTTGAAAACCCTTTACAGACCACTTATACCTACAGGTAAGCCTAGATTAAGGCTTGCCTGTAGGTGCAACAAATATCTCTAAAACCTACACGGTTTAGGAGATATTTGCAGAAAAGACAGCACCAATGTCTACGGAGCGTGCCGTTAATGAATGGTGTTAGTGGCCAGCTCCCGCGCACATCACGGCTCCAGCCAGTCACAGCGCTGGAGCCGCGATACCCGGAAGTCACTTGGGTATCATGGAGGAGGCTAACGAGGACGCCTGCGGCGGCTTCGATCTCAGGTAAGTACTTCATAATGAGCTAGTATGCCATGCATACTAGCTCATTATGTCTTGCAGGGTATTTTTTTTATTTATTTTTTCGTTACAGAGGGTTTACTTCCTCTTTAAAGGGGTTGTACCCCCTCAGGTTTTTTTTTTATGATAAAGTGGAGTTCCACCCGTGTTTTAGTTTATTGAAAGTCAGTAGCTACAAAAAGTATAGCTGCTGACTTTTAATAAACCGGCACTTACCTGCCCCACGGTCCAGCGATGTGGCCACCCAGAGTGTCTCTCCTCTGCGCCGTCATCATAACTGTGGGCACCCGGCCATGACAGCTTACGGCTTCACAGCCAGGTGCGCATGCGCGAGCCACGCTGCGCTCTTCTATTGGCTAGCCAATCTTCTGGGACATGAGTTGTGTCCCAGAAGATCGCTGGCAGGAAGGGGCCGCCTAGGGCGAGAGGAGAAGTCGCCTAGGTGGCCGAAGATAGGAAGGAGGAAGTCCCACTAAAAGAATCCACTCCCCCCCCCCCCCCAAAAAAAGGACATGCCAAATCTGGCACGTCAGGGGGCAAGGAGTGCTTAAAGCAGAAGTTCCACTTTTGGGTGGAACACCGTTTTAATGCATCCTATGCATTAAGGTGTAAAAACTTCTGCCAGTCACCAGCCCCTTTTACTAGTAATGGCGGTGATCTGCATTTTTTAGCAGTACTGCAACATTGTGGCAGACAGATTGGACACTTTTTGGGACCACTGACCTTTATACAGCAATCAGTGCTAAAAAAATTGCACAGATTACTGTATAAATGTCGCTGGTAGGGAAGGGGTTAAATGTGTTCCCTTGTTAGTGTTTCTAACTGTATGGGGATAGGACTGACTGAGGCAGGAGACATTGTTGTTCCTACTTAGTAGGAACAAATACATGTCTCAGAACAGGGATTTGTGTGTTTATACACACAAATCCCTATTCCTACTCTCGTGCACGCGATTGCGGGGGGGCAATCGTGGCCACATACATCGGGTTCCCCGCCATGCAGCCGGCGCGCCTGCTATCGCTCTAAAGGTACAGATATACCCGTACGGTGATTCGCGGGAGCGGCCCACTTTGCCGATGTATATCGTCGTGAGCTGGTTGGCAAGTGGTTAATCAGCCACAGAACCTGAGTAATTAATTATTGTGTTTTGGTTTTTAAGGGATGCGGTGGCAACCCTAGTTCATTGACTCTTGTCTAATGGTGGCCTTATACGCTGCCATAAAACTGCATGATCATCAATGAAACGATTGGATCAAGTAAGACCAAGCATAGCCAAGCGATGAGCGCCAGACTGGGAGGGTGTAGATGAGGGGCGCTCCCTGTTTTGGGATGACAGGTTGGCAAGCGCACATCGCCAGTTGCCGACCTACCAGCCCAGAGCATAAGAATGGATGGAGCCGGTGTTTCATCAGAATCGGCGACCCGTCAGATTAGGTAACAAGGTATCAGCTGCACATGCGTCCACCGCTACCAGGTTTCCTAATGTGACAGAACACCTGCAGTCAGAAGAAGGCAGCGGACATCTTAGTACACCCAGCTACGTCTTGAATTTTGGGAATAAAGCGATCTTCTATAAATATAATATATTGAAATCTGTGATGCTGTTTGGATGTTTACCGCTGAGCAGTGCAGGGTGTACCAACATGGCCTCCACCACCTTCCTACTACTGGTGTTCTATCAGAAAGTGCAACGGAAGTGAAGTTTTGTCACGGCCATCTTGGTACACCCGCACTAAGCCTACAGTCAGAAGCGGAAATCTTTTTACACCCACCAAAGTCTTGCATTTCACACTTTAGTTTATTTTTTACTATTTTTTACAGTAAACTGAGCTTATATTATGAAATGCAGTATTTTGAAATTCGTCAGACTGTTTTGATGTTGAATCTTTAAAGCAGCGGTGTTCTGTCAGATTAGAAATCCTGTGAGATCAGCAGGCTTACCACTGCTTTTAACCAGTTCCCGACCAGCTTACGTGTATATATTGCAGCAGAATGGCACCGCTGGGCGAAACCCCATATGGATACGACTTCCCAGCGGACGCGATCGCGTGCATGAGAGCCAACACAGGGATTTGTGCGTGTAAACGCACAAATCCCGGTTCTGTCAGGGGAGAGGAGACATATTGCTTGTTCCTACTAAGTAGGAATAACAATATGTCTCCCCCCGCCCAGTCACTCCTATCCCCATACAGTTAAAGCACATCTAGGGAACACACATTTAACCCCTTGATCACCCCCTAGTGTTAACCCCTTCCCTACCAGTGACATTTACGCAGTAATCAGTGCATATTTATAGCACTGCTCGCTGTATAAATGTCAATGGTCCCAAAAATGTGTCAAGTGTCTGATCTGTTCGTTGCAGTACCGCCAAAAATCGCAGATCACCGCCATTACTAGTAAAAAAAAAACAATAAATCTTTCCCAAAGTTTGTAGCATAGTTTGCAGTTTGTATAACTTTTGCGCAAACCAATCAATATACGCTTATTGCGTTTTTTTTTTACCAAAAATATGTAGAAGAATATATATTGGCCTAAACTAATGAAGAAATTCTTTTTTAAAAAAAATATTTGGGGGATATTTATTATAGCAAAATAAAAAAAAAAATTTTGTTCAAAATTGTTGCTCTTTTATTGTTTATAGCGCAAAAAATAAAAACCGCAGAGGTGATCAAATACCACCAAAACAACGCTCTATTTGTGGGGAAAAAAGGATGCAAATTTCGTTTGGGTACAGCATTGAAAGACCGCGCAATTGTCAGTTAAAAACAGTGCCAGATTGTAAAAAGTGTTCTGGTTAGGAAGGGGGTAAAATCTTCCGTGGGCTGAAGTGGTTAAAGTTCAACATCAAAACCGTGGTGTCACAGACTTTCAAATACTATATTTCACTATATAACCAGTTCCCGACCACCGCATGTACATATACGTCCACAATATGGCACGTACAGGCACATGGGCGTACAGGTACGTCCCCGCCTTACCTGGGTTCGGGGGTCCGATCGGGACCCCCTCCGGTACATGCGACGGCCGGGAACGGTGTACGGGAGGTCCGGGAGGAGGGGGCGGCTATTGGTTTCCAGCCGTCCCCTCTCGATCTCCCTCGGCGAATCAGATTCCACCTGAGCCCTCCCTGCCTGTGTAACTGTAAACACAGGCAGGGAGGAAGTGACGTTTTCTCCCCTCTGGCGGTCTTTTCGTCCGGTTCCAGAGGAGAGAAGACGTCAGTACTGTGAGTTGCACCAACAGCACACTGACACAGCACACATAGGCACATAACCCCCCCCGATCACCCCCCCAGCACCCCCAGATCACCCCCTGTCACAGTGTCACTGATTGCAGTGATCATTTATTTTCTGATCACTGCTTTTAGTGTCAGTGTGACAGAAAAAAGTGTCAGGGCAGTTAGGTTTAGGCCCCTTTAGGTCCAGGGTAGCCCCCTACCCCCCCCCCAATAAAGGTTTAACCCCTGATTGCCCCTAAAGTTAACCCTTTCACCCCTATTGCCAGTGTCACTAAGCGATCGGTTTCTGATCGCTGTATTAGTGTCACTGTTGCCGCTAGGCAGTTAGTTTTTTTTGAGGTTCGCCGCCAGGTTTATATAGCGTTAGGTACCCCCATAAATAAAGGTTTTAACCCCTGATTGCCCCTAGAGTTAACCCTTTCACCCCTATTGCCAGTGTCACTAAGCGATCGGTTTCTGATCGCTGTATTAGTGTCACTGTTGCCGCTAGGCAGTTAGTTTTTTTTGAGGTTCGCCGCCAGGTTTATATAGCGTTAGGTACCCCCATAAATAAAGGTTTTAACCCCTGATTGCCCCTAGAGTTAACCCTTTCACCCCTATTGCCAGTGTCACTAAGCGATCGGTTTCTGATCGCTGTATTAGTGTCACTGTTGCCGCTAGGCAGTTAGTTTTTTTTGAGGTTCGCCGCCAGGTTTATATAGCGTTAGGTACCCCCATAAATAAAGGTTTTAACCCCTGATTGCCCCTAGAGTTAACCCTTTCACCACTGATCACTGTATAAGTGTCACTGGTGACGTGGTTAGCCAGTTAGTTATTTAGTTATTTTAGGTTCGCCACCAGGTTTTTAGAAAGCGTTAGGTACCCCCATATATTACCGAATAAAGGTTTTAACCCCCTGATTGCCCCCTAGTTAACCCTTTCACCAGTGATCACCGTATAAGTGTTACGGTTGACGCTGGTTGGTTAGTTTGCTGTTTATAGCATCAGAGCACCCGCCGTATGGTATAGGTTTAACCCCCTGATCACCCGGCGGGTGATATAAATTTAATTTTAGCGCCAGTCAGGGTCTGCGTCGCCCCAGGCAGCGTTAGGTTAGAGCCAGTACCGCTTACACCCACTCGCTAAGCATACACCCCCCTTAGTGGTATAGGATCTGAACGGATCGATACCTGATCTGATCAGATCTATACTAGCGTACCCAGCAGTTTAGGGTACCCAAAAACGCATTGTTAGCGGAATCAGCCCAGATACCCGCTAGCACCTGCGTTTTCCCCCTCTGCCCAGCCCAACCCACCCAAGTGCAGTATCGATCGATCACTGTCACTTACAAAACACAAGACACATAACTGCAGCGTTCGCAGAGACAGGCCTGATCCCTGCGATCGCTTACAGTTTTTTTTGAAGCGTTTTCTACATTTGCTTTTCTATAGTCAGGTGCTTTTTTTACCTGTGAATCCTTACCATTGTACCACTAAATTTAGAGTCCAAAATGGCAAACCGAAGGTACAATGATAAGCAGGCCTTGGAGTTCATGTGCATGTCAGATAGTGAAGAGGAGGAGGTCACGCATCTGACAGATTCTGGCTCAGAATATGAACCCATTTACGACAGCGGCTCCATGTCAGATAGCTCGCACGACGAAGTTGAGGTCCCTGCTAAGGCCAGGCGTACCCGATCCCATTCTGATGTTGTTGAGCAGCAAGAACCGCAGGACCCTCGTATGGAGCAGAGATCCAGTACTAGCGCCGCTATTCCTTCTGGTGAATTGGCAAGCACCAGCGGCCTAGTACACCCTGGTCGTTTATCCAGCACTGCAGTAACACTTGGTGACGTGGCGAGTCCCATAAGTGCAGTTGAAGCTGGCGATGTGGCAAGCACAAGTAGTGTCCCGCTGCCACCAAGAAGAAGACAGAGACAGGCCCGTCGTGCCCATAGTGCCCTTCCTGTAGAATTTGCCTATCCTGATTGGGTCCCCACCACTTCTACAGCACCTGTACTTCCCCCATTCACTGGCCAACCCGGTATTCAGGTGGATACAGCGAACTTTACGTCACTTGATTTTTATTCGCTGTATTTCACGGAAGATCTCTATAGATCTATTGTGGACCAGACTAATTTATATGCTGGTACTTACATCGCCGCTAACCCCCAGTCTCGCCTTGCCGAACAATGGAAACCTCTCGAGGTTTCCGAATTTAAGACCTTTCTGGGCCTTACCCTCAACATGGGCATACACAAATTTCCGTCATTGCGGATGTATTGGTCCACACATCCCATTGACCATATGTACATTTTCTCTGCTCACATGGCCAGGAGACGATACGAGGCGATCCTGCGGTTCCTGCATTTCAGTGACAATGCACTTTGTCGTCCACGTGGAGACCCTGAATTTGACCGGCTCTACAAAATTCGGCCCCTCATAAACCATTTCAACAAACGTTTTGCAGCCTTGTTTAATCCCCAGCAGGTTGTATGCGTTGATGAGTCCCTGATTAAATTTGCTGGCCGTTTGTCTTTCAAACAGTACCTTCCCAGCAAGCGTGCCAGATACGGGGTCAAGCTCTATAAGCTCTGTGACAGGGCCACAGGCTACACATGGAGCTTTAGGGTTTACGAGGGAAAAGATAGTCAGGTAGAGCCGGAAGGATGCCCAGATTACATGGGGAGCGCTGGCAAGATTGTTTGGGACTTGGTGTCACCCTTATTCGGAAAGGGGTACCATTTGTATGTGGACAATTTTTACAGCAGCGTGCCACTTTTTAGCCACTTATTTGATCAACAGATTGGAGCATGTGGCACCGTGCGACCTAATCGCCGGGGCTTCCCCCAGCGGCTTGTAGATGCCCGTATTAGGCCGGGGGCGAGAGCCTGCTGCAGATGTAAAAATTTGCTCGCTGTGAAGTGGCGGGACAATAGGAATGTTTTCGTTCTTACCACCCTTCACGCAGACACGACAGTCCAAATTCGTACGGCGACTGGTGTTGTGGAGAAACCCCTCTGTGTCCACGAATATAACCAAAACATGGGAGGGGTGGACCTCAACGACCAGTTAATGGCGCCGTATCATATTGCCCGTAAGACGAGACGCTGGTACAAAAAAGTGTCTCTACATTTATTTCAATTGGCTCTACTGAATGCTCATGTCGTATACAGAGCTTCAGGACGGAATGAATCCTTCCTTCAATTCCAGAGGGATATCATCACAGAACTCCTGTATCCAGGCGGTATTGTACCTCACCATCTCCTACCAAATGCAGTAAGCCGACTGCATGAGAGGCATTTTTCTTATGTCCTCCCGAGTACCCCTACCCAACGAGCCCCCCAAAGAAAATGTCGTGTCTGTACCAAGCGCGGATTTAGGCGTGACACCCGTTATTTTTGTCCCAAATGTCCTGGCAATCCTGGTCTTTGTATTGGTGAATGTTTTGAACGCTTCCACACACACGTTAATTATTAGTGTAGGGTGAAACATTTCACAGGCTAGGCACACTCACACAGGGTCTCCCAAGATGCCATCGCATTTTGAGAGACCCAAACCTGGAACCGAAAAGTTGAAGTTACAGTTCACAGTTACAAAAAAAAGTGTTAAAAAATAAAAACACAAAAAAATATAAAATAAAAAAAAAAAAAATAGTTGTCGTTTTATTGTTCTCTCCCTCTCTATTCTCTCTCTATTGTTCTGCTCTTTTTTACTGTATTCTATTCTGCAAAGTTTTATTGTTGTTATGTTTTTTCATGCTTGCTTTTCAGGTATGTAATTTATTTTACTGTTTTCAGGTACGCCATTCAGCTGTTGCGCGGACTTATTTATCTTGACAGCAACAGCGTTTGCTCCCACGATATATAAAGCCGCGACTCCAGTGCTGTAGGAGGTGATTTCACCACCACAGTTAAAAAAAAGAGCATATATGCCGAAGCATGCGGGCAGCAGGGGCGGAGGAGCGATTTTGCTCCTAATGCCGCGTACATACGGTTGACATTCCTACGGAGGCTTTCCCGTGGAAAAGTCTGACCATGTGTACACGGCATAGAAAAGTCCGACCGTGTGTACGCGGCATAGAAAAGTCCGACCGTACGCGGCATAACTTTTTTGCGGGAGGATGCCCCCATGCTTTGGCATATATATATTTTAGGCACAGGTTGCGTTAAAAAATTTTTTATTTTTTACTATGTTTTTTTATAGGTATTTGCTTTGCAGGTATGGTATGATCTTACTGTTATACTGGAATGTTACTTTGTTTTAATGTTAACCATCATTTGCTTAGCAGGTACGCCATTCAGTTGCAGTGCGGATTTATTTAGCGTGACAGCAACAGCGTTTGCTCCCACGATATATAAAGCCGGGACTCCAATGCTGTAGGAGGTGATTTCACCACTACAGTTCAAAAAAGAGCATATATGCCGGAGCATGGGGGCATTAGGGGCGGAGGAGCGATTTTGCTCTTAATGCCGCGTACATACGGTTGACATTCCTACGGAGGCTTTCCTGTGGAAAAGTCTGACCATGTGTACACGGCATAGAAAAGTCCGACCGTGTGTACGCGGCATAGAAAAGTCCGACCGTACGCGGCATAACTTTTTTGCGGGAGGATGCCCCCATGCTTCGGCATATATAAATGGTGCATGTATGCCCATCATTAGAAGTGGGTGGATGAAGGGAGGTATTCTAATGGTGGGCATACCCACCGATCAATCTTTTTTTTGTTCAGCCAACAGACTGCATGAAAAAAAAAAAGATTACAATACATGTCCAACAAGAACCATCAACGTACTGGTATGTTGCAGGACTTTGAATGGTTATACCAGAATGATGCCTGCGGGTTTAGGCATCATCTTGGTATCATTCTTTTCAGCCAGCGGTCGGCTTTCATGTAAAAGCAGTCCTAGCGGCTAATTAGCCTCTAGACTGCTTTTACATTCAGTGGGAGGGAATGTCCCCCCCCCCCCAGATATAAACGGCGCCATTGAGAATATGGGAAAGCATTTTATCACACCGATCTTGGTGTGGTCAGATGCTTTGAGGGCAGAGGAAAGATCTAGGGTCTAATAGACCCCATTTAAAAAAAAAAAAGAGTACCTGTCACTAACTATTGCTATCATAAGGGATATTTACATTCCCTGAGATAACAATAAAAATGGTAAAAAAATAAATAAATGGAAGGAACAGTTAACAAATAAAATAAAAAAAAGCGAAATAAATATATAAAAAAATAAAAAAAAGCATCCCTGTCCCCCCCTGCTCTTGCGCAAAGACGAACGCAAGCGTCGGTCTGGAGTCATATGTAAACAGCAATTGCACCATGCATGTGAGGTATCACCGCGAAGGGCAGATCGAGGGCAGTCATTTTAGCAGTAGACCTACTCTGTAAATCTAATGTGGTAACCTGTAAAGGCTTTTAAAGGCTTTTAAAAATGTATGTAGTTTGTCGCCACTGCGCGTTTGTGCGCAATTTTAAAGTATGTCGTGTTTGGTATCCATGTACTCGGCCTAAGATCATAATTTTTATTTCATCAATAATTTGGGCAATATAGTGTGTTTTAGTGCTTTAAAATAAAAAAAAGTGTATTTTTTCCCCAAAAAATGCGTTTGAAAAAACGCTGCGCAAATACTGTGTGGAAATTTTTTTTGCAACACCCACCATTTTAATCTGTAGGGCCTTTGCTTTAAAAAAATATATAATGTTTGGGGGTTCAACTTTACTTTCTTGCAAAAAAATAATATGTTTTTATGTAAACAAACAGTGTCAGAAAGGGCTTTTTCTTCAAGTGGTTAGAAGAGTGGGTGATGTGTGACATAAGCTTCTAATTGTTGTGCATAAAATGCCAGGACAATTGAAAACCCCCCCAAATGACCCCATTTTGGAAAGTAGACACCCCAAGCTATTTGCTGAGAGGCATCTTAAGTCCATGGAATATTTTAGATTTTGACCCAAGTTGCGGGAAATATAAATATATATATATATATATTTTTTTTTTTGCGCAAAGTTGTCACTAAATGATATATTGCTCACACATGCCATGGTTATATGTGGAGTTGCACCCTAAAATACATTCTGCTGCTTTTCCTGAGTACGGGGATACCACATGTTTGGGACTTTTTGGGAGCCTAGCCGCGTACGGGACCCCGAAAACCAAGCACCGCCTTCAGCATTTCTAAGGGCGCAAATTTTTGATTTCACTCCTCACTACCTATCACAGTTTCGAAGGCCATAAAATGCCAAAATAGCACAAAAAACCCCCAAATGACCCCATGGAATATTTCATTTTTTTGCCCCAAGTGATTGAATCATGACCAAAAAAAATTAAAATAAAAAAATGTACAAAACATTGTCACTAAATGATATATTTCTCACACATGCCATGGTTATATGTGGAATTGCACCCCAAAATACATTCTGCTACTTCTCCTGAGTACGGGGATACCACATGTGTGGGACTTTTTGGGAGCCTAGCCGCGTATGAGACCCCGAAAACCAAGCACCGCCTTCAAGATTTCTAAGGACATAAATTTTTGATTTCACTCACACAAATCTTGAAGGCAGTGCTTGGTTTTCAGGGCCCCGTACGCGGCTAGGCTCCCAAAAAGTCCCACACATGTGGTATCCCCGTACTCAGGAGAAGCAGCAGAATGTATTTTGGGGTGCAATTCCACATATAACCGTGGCATGTGTGAGAAATATATCATTTAGTGACAACGTTTTGTATTTTTTTTTTTTTGGTCATTATTCAGTGACTTGGGGCAAAAAAATTAAATATTCCATGGACTCAACATGCCTCTCAGCAAATAGCTTGGGGTGTCTACTTTCCAAAATGGGGTCATTTGGGGGGGTTTTGTGCTGTTTTGGCATTTTATTGCCTTCGAAACTGTGATAGGTAGTGAGGAGTGAAATCAAAAATTTATGCCCTTAGAAATCCTGAAGGCGGTGATTGGTTTTCGGGGTCCCGTACGCGGCTAGGCTCCCAAAAAGTCCCACACATGTGGTATCCCCGTACTCAGGAGAAGCAGCAGAATGTATTTTGGGGTGCAATTCCACATATAACCGTGGCATGTGTGAGAAATATATCATTTAGTGACAACGTTTTGTATTTTTTTTTTTTTTGGTCATTATTCAGTGACTTGGGGCAAAAAAATTAAATATTCCATGGACTCAACATGCCTCTCAGCAAATAGCTTGGGGTGTCTACTTTCCAAAATGGGGTCATTTGGGGGGGTTTTGTGCTGTTTTGGCATTTTATTGCCTTCGAAACTGTGATAGGTAGTGAGGAGTGAAATCAAAAATTTATGCCCTTAGAAATCCTGAAGGCGGTGATTGGTTTTCGGGGTCCCGTACGCGGCTAGGCTCCCAAAAAGTCCCACACATGTGGTATCCCCGTACTCAGGAGAAGCAGCAGAATGTATTTTGGGGTGCAATTCCACATATGCCCATGGCATATGTGAGAAATATATCATTTAGTGACAACGTTTTGTAAAAAATCTTTTATTTTTTTTTTTGGTCATTATTCAATCACTTGGGGCCATAAAATTAAATATTCCATGGACTCAACATGCCTCTCAGCAAATAGCTTGGGGTGTCTTCTTTCCAAAATGGGGTCATTTGGGGGGGTTGTGTGACATCTTGGCATTTTATGGCCTTCAAAACTGTGATAGGTAGTGATAGGTAGTGAGGAGTGAAATCAAAAATGTATGCCCTTAGAAATCTTGAAGGCGGTGCTTTGTTTTCGGGGCCCCGTATGCGGCTAGGCTCACAAAAAGTCCCACATATGTGGTATCCCCGTACTCGGGAGAAGCAGCAGAATGTATTTTGGGGTGCAATTCCACATATAACTATGGCATGTGTGAGCAATATATCATTTAGTGACAACTTTGTGCAAAAAAAAATCAGTTTGTCATATTCCCGCAACTTGTGTCAAAATATAAAATATTCCATGGACTCGACATGCCTCTCAGCAAATAGCTTAGGGTGTCTACTTTCCAAAATGGGGTCATTTGGTTTTTTTTTTTGCTATTTTGGCATTTTATGGCCTTCGAAACCTTGATAGGTAGTGAGGAGTGAAATCAAAAATTTGTGCCCTTAGAAATGCTGAAGGCGGTGCTTGGGTTTTGGGGCCCCGTATGCGGCTAGGCTCCCAAAAAGTCCCACACATGTGGTATCCCCGTACTCAGGAGAAGCAGCAGAATGTATTTTGGGGTGCAATTCCACATATAACCATGGTATGTGTGAGAAATATATCATTTAGTGACAACTTTTTGTAAACATTTTTTTTTTTTTTTTTTTTTCGTCATTATTCAATCACTTGGGACAAAAAAATTAAATATTCAATGGACTCAACATGCCTCTCAGCAGTTTCCTTGGGGTGTCTACTTTCCAAAATGGGGTCATTTGGGGGGGTTTTGTACTGCCCTGCCATTTTAGCACCTCAAGAAATGAGATAGGCAGTCATAAAATAAAAGCTGTGTAAATTCCAGAAAATGTACCCTAGTTTGTAGACGCTATAACTTTTGCGAAAACCAATAAATATACGCTTATTGCGATTTTTTTTACTAAAGACATGTGGCTGAATACATTTTGGCCTAAATGTTTGACTAAAATTTAGTTTATTCGATTTTTTTTACTTTTTGTTATAAGAAAAATCATTTTTTTTCAAAATTTACGGTCTTTTTGCGTTTATATCGCAAAAAATAAAAATCGCAGAGGCGATCAAATACCATCAAAATAAATCTCTATTTGTGGGAAGAAAAGGACGCAAGTTTCGTTTCGGTACAACATTGCATGACCGCGCAATTACCAGTTAAAGCAGCGCATTGCCAAATTGTAAAAACACCTTGGGTCTTTAGACAGCGTATTGGTCCGGGGCTTAAGTGGTTAAGCTGAGTTTACTGGTAAAAATAAGTGTGAAATGCAAGATGATATCCTCTTGCAGCCTTCTAACTGTAGACTTACTGCACGTGATCTATCAGATAACCGCTACCCAGCCTACTGTGCATTGCGCAGCCAAAGTGACGTTGCCTCTTGGCCATATTGGTACATCCACACTCGTCCAAAGTAAGCCTAGAGTTAGAAGTCGGTAAGCGGACATCTTTTTATACACCCACCAGAGTCTTGCTTTTCAAAGTTATTTTTAACAGTAAACTCCGCTTATATAGTGAAATGCAGTATTTGGAAATCTGTAACACTATTTTGAGGTTGAACTTTTAAAATGTAACATCAAAACAGTGTTACGGACTTCTAAATACTGCATTTCACTATATAAGCTGAGTTTACTGTTAAAAGTAACTATGAAAAGAAGACTCCGGTGGGTGTATAAGGATGTCCGCTTGCTGATTTCTAACTTCAGGCTTCCTGCAGAGAAGTGCGGGTGTACCAAGATGGCCGCAAGGCAACGTCACTTTGGCTGCACATCGTGCAGTAGGCTGGGTATCAGCTATCTGATAGAATACGAGTGCTGGTGTGCCAAGATGGCCGCAATGGAATGTCCCTTCCGTTGCATTTTCTGATGGGTAGCGGCTTTCTGACAGGACACTGGCGTCCAGCTTCTTTCAAAATCTAACATAAAAAAACAGCATCACAGATATATATATATATATATATATATATATATATATATATATATATATATATATATATATATATATATACACACACGCTCACTTTATATGTAGAATACGTATCGGCCTAAACTGAGGGGGGAAAACGTTTTTTATATATATATATTTTTTTTTTGGGGGGGGGGGGTATATTTATTATAGCAAAAAGTAAAAAATATTGAATTTTTTACAAAATTGTCGCTCTATTTTTGTTTATAGCGCAAAAAAAAAAAACAGAGGTGTTCAAACACCACCAAAAGAAAGCTCTATTTGTGGGAAAAAAAAGGACGTCAATTTTATTTGGGAGCCACGTCGCAAGGCTGTGCAATTGTCAGTTAAAGCGATGCAGTGCCGAATTACAAAAAGCGGCCTGGTCTTTGACCAGCAAAATGGTCCAGGGCTTAAGTGGTTATTATACCTATGAACTGGGCTGGCTTTATAGTGTCCTGTATGTACAATGATGTAGCAACATACTCATTTGTACACCCAGCTATGTAGTATGGAACCACTCCTAACCCATTACCAGTTTAATGCAATCTAATTTAAACATTTGGGGCCAGATTCAGGTACAAATGCGGCGGCGTAACGTATCGTCTATCGTGTTAAAGTATGGCTATCGTTCCCGCGTCAAATTTTATTTTTTCGGCCTAAGTACGTTACGCACGTCGCCATTCACAAACACGTCGGGGCGCCGTAATTTCCCGCAAAGCACATCGGGAAATTTACTAACGGAGCATGCGCAGAACGTTCGGCGCGGGAGCGCACCTAATTTAAATGGTACACGCCCCATTTGAATTAGGCGGACATGCGCCGGACGTCTTTACGTTACTCCGCCGCAAGTTTATACTCAAGTGCTTTGTGGATCAAGCACTTACGAGAAAAACTTGCGGCGGTGTCAGAAAAGGGGGTGGGGACGAGCTGGCCCAACCCCTCTATAAAGAATACCAGGCCGTATGCCCATGGGGGGTGGATGCTTTGGGGCAGGGGGGCCTTGCGCTCCCCACCCCAAAGCACCTTGTCACCATGTTGATGAGGACAAGGGCTGACAACCCTGAGTTGTTGGGGTCTGCAGGCTGGGGGGGGGGGGCTTATCGGAATCTGGAAGCCCCCTCTTTAAGGGGGCACCCAGATTCAATTTGTAAATTTTCACTTAGGGGTGTACTCCCTTTTGTTGCCAGCGGTTTAGACATTAATGGCTGTATTTTGAGAGGACAGCAAATTTACACTTTTATACAAGCTGTACACTCACTACTACATTGTAGCAAAGTGTCATTTCTTCAGTGTTTTTCACAAAAGATATAATAAAATATTTCCAAAAATGTGAGGGGTGTACTCACTTTTGTGAGATACTGTATACAGTATATAATATGTACTGTACATATATACACACACGTATGTGTGCTTGAGTTTTGAGGTGCACACCCTAATGCAGTTAGCTGCGCGCACTTATGGGTGCTATCAGAACTGTATAGTATAGCACCAACTATCTTGCCCTATCTGCTATAAGGCTATATAGTGATTGTATACCAGCAACTCTCTGTCACTAAAGACTGTGTGATCTCTTTATATCAGCTCCAAGTCTATATGTATAACACACAATAACTGTATATATGAATTACTGTAAAGATAGCCATTTAAACAAACTTTAGAGTGGTGGTATGCCAGCAACACTACCTACAGACTATGTGATCTCTCCCTATATGCTTAAAGTCTACAGCTCTGCTGACTGTGTATATGGCTAACTAAATATAGCAGCAGTTTTATGCAGATATGCGGTACAGTGGTAGTATGTCAGCAACATTGTCTCCCTGTAAAGACTGTATGATGTCATTATCTGCTCCAAGTCTACATTTGCACTAATATACATACTTACATGTATTATATACTTATAAAATGTAAGCAGTAGCCCATGCAAGTAATACAAATGTATGTAAAATATGTGAAAATAATACAATGTTTGTACATCGATAATAGAATACCACATTTTTGGAAGTTTGTATGGGTGGAATAATTGATAGTACAGCTCTGTGAAAGAACATGAACTTAGGTCTGTTTGTGTGGTTTTTTTGCTCCGTTTTATACTCCCTATCATGTACAAATAAAGTAACTTGCATGGACTTTGGAGTTACCAGCTTTATGATTTTGTTTAACCACTTGCCGACCGGCTAACGCCAATATTCGTCGGCAGAATGGCACAGCTGCGCAAAGCAACGTACCTGTACGTTGCTTTGAATTTGTGGCGCGTGCTCCGTGCCACGGACTCGATGTCCATCGGGTGCCCGCGATCATGTCATGGACCTGCAGAACGGGGAGATGCCTATGTAAACAAGGCATTTCCCTGTTCTGCCTAGTGACAGGGCAGAGATCTACTGCTCCCTGTCATCGGGAGCAGTGATCACTGTCGTGTCACTTGTAGACCAGCCCCCCCCCCCCGCAGTTAGAATCACTCCCTAGGACACACGTAACCCCTTCCCTGCCAGTGTCATTTACACAGTAATCACTAAGGATGAGCTCCGGCGTGTTCGCAAAATCCATGTGCAGAGCCTGCCAGGAAGTCGGCACTCCGCTGCGCTAATCACAGGCAGGGAGACATTTCCCGATGCTCAGCTGCAGAGATCAGGAAATGTCTCCGTGCCTGTGATATGGGCAGCGCGGTGCCGACTTCCAGGTGGGCTCTGCACATTAACGGTGCGAACACTCCTGAGCTCATCCTTAGTAATCACTGCATTTTTATAGCACTGATCGCTTCATAAATGACAACGGTCCCAAAATAGTGTCTGATGTGTTTACCATAATGTCGCAGTCATGATAAAAATCGCTGATCACCACCATTACTTCTAAAAAAATAATAATAATAAAAATGTCATAAAACTATTCCCTATATCGTAGACACTATGGGGCAGATCCTCAAAGAAATTACGCCGGCGTATCTCTTGATACGCCGCGTAATTTCAAATTTTGCGCGTCGTATCTTTGTTTTGGTATCCACAAAACAAGATACGACGGCATCTGGGTTAGATCCGACAGGCCTTAGTACGCCGTCGGATCTTAGATGCAATTTTCCGGCGTCCGCTAGGTGGCGTTTCCGTCGTATTCCGCGTCGAGTATGCAAATTAGCTATTTCCGACGATCCACGAACGTACGAGCGGCCGTCGCATTTTTTTTTACGTCGTTTACGTTCAGCTTTTTCCGGCGTATAGTTAAAGCTGCTATATGGTGGCGTACTCAATGTTAAGTATGGCCGTCGTTCCCGCGTATAATTTTGAAAATTTTACGTCGTTTGCGTAAGTCATCCGTGAATGGGGCTGGACGCCATTTACGTTCACGGCGAAACCAATGACGTCCTTGTGACGTCATTTGGAGCAATGCACCCTGGGAGTTTTTACGGATGGCGCATGCGTAGTTCGTTCGGCGCGGGGACGCGCTTCATTTAAATGAAACACGCCCCCTACCCACCGAATTTGAATTCCACGACCCTTACGCTGCAAAAGATACGCTACGCCGCCGTAACTTATGGCGCGGATTCATTGAGGATTCAAACCAACTCAAAGTAAGTTACATCGGCGTAGCGTATCTTACATACGCTGCGCCCAGCGCAGATGTATGTGGATCTGCCCCTATAACTTTTGCGCAAACCAATCAATATACGCTTATTGCGATGTATTTTACCAAAAATATGTAGAAAAATACTTATCGCCCTAAACGGAGAAAGAATTACATTTTTTTATATATATTTTTGGGGGATATTTATTATAGCAAAAAGTATAAAATATTTATTTTCAAAATTTTCAATTTTTGTTTATAGCGCAAAAATTTAAAACCGCAGAGGTGATCAAATACCACCAAAAGAAAGCTCCATTTGTGGGGGGAAAAAGGACAACTGTGTTGTTTGGGTGCAATGTCGCACGACCGCGCAATTGTCTGTTAAAACGACGCAGTGGTGAATCGCAAAAAGTGCTCTGGTCAGGATGGGGGTAAATTCTTCCGGGGGTGAGGTGGTTAACTATCACAAGCACCATATCCTTGGTGAGTTGGATCTTTGCTGATGCTGCTAGACCTTTTCTTTAACCTCCCTGGCGGTATGATTCTGTCTGGAATTACGTACCAAAAGCGGTACATTTTTTTTCATGGAAATTTGGTGATATGTATTATAGGCCTGCAATTCTTAGTAATTACTTACTTAAACCTGACCAAAACAAGACTCTAGTAGACATTCCAGATGTGATAAATTTGAAACACAAACACATGAATTATAATTAATCAATAATATAATTTTATTCAACAAAGCAATGAAAAATAAAGAAATTAGTCAAAGAAAGAAATTCAATACACATCCATACAGGGAGTGCAGAATTATTAGGCAAGTTGTATTTTTGAGGATTAATTTTATTATTGAACAACAACCATGTTCTCAATGAACCCAAAAAACTGATTAATATCAAAGCTGAATATTTTTGGAAGTAGTTTTTAGTTTGTTTTTAGTTTTAGCTATTTTAGGGGGATATCTGTGTGTGCAGGTGACTATTACTGTGCATAATTATTAGGCAACTTAACAAAAAAAAAATATATACCCATTTCAATTATTTATTTTTACCAGTGAAATCAATATAACATCTCAACATTCACAAATATACATTTCTGACATTCAAAAACAAAACAAAAACAAATCAGTGACCAATATAGCCACCTTTCTTTGCAAGGACACTCAAAAGCCTGCCATCCATGGATTCTGTCAGTGTTTTGATCTGTTCACCATCAACATTGCGTGCAGCAGCAACCACAGCCTCCCAGACACTGTTCAGAGAGGTGTACTGTTTTCCCTCCTTGTAAATCCCACATTTGATGATGGACCACAGGTTCTCAATGGGGTTCAGATCAGGTGAACAAGGAGGCCATGTCATTAGTTTTTCTTCTTTTATACCCTTTCTTGCCAGCCACGCTGTGGAGTACTTGGACGCGTGTGATGGAGCATTGTCCTGCATGAAAATCATGTTTTTCTTGAAGGATGCAGACTTCTCCCTGTACCACTGCTTGAAGAAGTTGTCTTCCAGAAACTGGCAGTAGGACTGGGAGCTGAGCTTGACTCCATCCTCAACCCAAAAAGGCCCCACAAGCTCATCTTTGATGATACCAGCCCAAACCAGTACTCCACCACCACCTTGCTGGCGTCTGAGTCGGACTGGAGCTCTCTGCCCTTTACCAATCCAGCCACGGGCCCATCCATCTGGCCCATCAAGACTCACTCTCATTTCAGCAGTCCATAAAACCTTAGAAAAATCAGTCTTGAGATATTTCTAGGCCCAGTCTTGACGTTTCAGCTTGTGTGTCTTGTTCAGTGGTGGTCGTCTTTCAGCCTTTCTTACCTTGGCCATGTCTCTGAGTATTGCACACCTTGTGCTTTTGGGCACTCCAGTGATGTTGCAGCTCTGAAATATGGCCAAACTGGTGGCAAGTGGCATCTTGGCAGCTGCACGCTTGACTTTTCTCAGTTCATGGGCAGTTATTTTGCGCCTTGGTTTTTCCACACGCTTCTTGCGACCCTGTTGACTATTTTGAATGAAACGCTTGATTGTTCGATGATCACGCTTCAGAAGCTTTGCAATTTTAAGAGTGCTGCATCCCTCTGCAAGATATCTCACTATTTTTGACTTTTCTGAGTCTGTCAAGTCCTTCTTTTGACCCATTTTGCCAAAGGAAAGGAAGTTGACTAATAATTATGCACACCTGATATAGGGTGTTGATGTCATTAGACCACACACCTTCTCATTACAGAGATGTACATTACCTAATATGCTTAATTGGTAGTAGGCTTTCGAGCCTATACAGCTTGGAGTAAGACAACATGCATAAAGAGGATGATGTGGTCAAAATACTCATTTGCCTAATAATTCTGCACTCCCTGTAGTGTGAAACACTTTGAAGCAAGGAAATAGACAAAGTCCGACATTGCAATCTGGGCAATAGTACCTTGATTCTTTTCGGACTTTTTTCCCATTTTCATCCCTCTTGGAGCAGCAAACGACGCACATCCTGGTAGGCGCTAACTTTCGTGCGGTTGGCGGTACAGGTTCCAAAAAATGACGACCTGTCAGGCGCTCTGGATTCCCAACGTCTACAGAGCGTCGTCCGTGTCTGTTAGCAGACACTGATGCCGTTGGGTGATTGATAAAGATCTGCTCAGCCACCTTCCATATAAAGTCCGAATGAACAAGAGGTATGTTCGTGTTTTCTTTGTAAAGGATATAGGCGTTCCAAAGACATTGTTCAAGGAGATGCCTAAAAATCTTTTTATAGTACTTCTTTTGTTGTTTTCGCATCGCCGGGTAAAAAGTCATCGCCTGATCGGCTCGGTCGACACCTCCCATAGTGTGGTTATAGTCGATCACGACTTGTGGTTTCAGCACTTCTTTTCCGTATTTTGTGCGGACCATGGCAGTGGAGGTGCTGTGCACGGTGCTCATGAGACACACGTCCTTTTTGTCTCGCCAGCGCATTGCCATCATTTTGCCCTTTTGAAAGGCAACCATCTCTCCTTTTTTTATTTTTTTATTGCCAAACGTAGATGGCATGTCACGCCGGTTTGGCCTCACGGTACCATACCCGTCCGTTTTATTGAGGAGCAAAACCTCATAAAGTTCTGGTGACGTGTAAAAATTGTCTGTTGTCACGCAGTATCCCTGGTTCAGCAATGGGTCCAGCAGTGACAGGACAGAAGATGTGGCCATCCCATAGCGGCTGTACCTGGGATTGAATTTGGTACCTTTCCCGGTGTAAATTACCGAATTCCATATATAGCCGGTGGATGATTCACATAGCATGTAAAATTTTATCCCAAAGCGCGCTCTTTTGGACGCAATAAATTGGATCCAACTCAGGCGTCCCTTGTAGGCCATCAGACTTTCGTCCACACTTACGTCCCTTTCTGGCACATAGGTCCGCTGAAAGTTGGCAACAATCATCTGGCACACCTCCCAGATTTTTTTCAGCTTTGGCGCAGGATGTGTGGCCTCGTCAAATTCTTCGTTGTTGGCGAAGTGCAGGTTTTTCATTATTAGTGAAAAGCGATACTCGGACATCACAGTGCCAAAAAACGGAGTGGCCAGCATCTTATTGGTGGTCCAGTACCACTTCTGGAGCGGTTTGCCCACCACACCCTGAAGGATGATGAGTCCCAAAAAATTCCAAATGTCCTCCTCGGTGACCGGTTCCCATTTTCTGGACCTGGAAAATCTGCCACGCAGCGTAGCAGATTGCTGATCGTGGTAGCGATTGGTCTCTGTCACAATTAGTAAAATGACCTCCTCAGATAAAAAGAGTTTCAAATACGCCATAGGGTTGTCGGCATCCACATCTACCTTCATCCCAGGAGATCCAGTAAATCGGAACCTCGGGGGCGCTGTCTGGTCCGCATCGCTGTCTATAGGGCACCAAGTGCGCACATCACTCAGGTCAGGTGCGGGATCATCTGCGGCGTCACTTTCTATATCAGTGTCCGATCCAGATGATAAATCTCCATATGATTCACTGTCGCTCTGATCTGCGAGCAACTCCGTGTCGCTGCCGCTATCGCTGTCGCTCAGCTGGTCCAAAAGCGCATTTGGAGGACAGCGCTTTTTTGATGCCATTTTTTATATGGTTTTATAAGGTTTTATATGTCAGCAATGACAATGGCAAGGGGCAATGAAAGGGCACTGTGTCAGTTTTCAAAGTGATACAGTGTAATCCTCTCAGATTACATTGTATCACCACCTTTTTATGTGTTTGTGTTGGTGCAACATTTGAATTTCCCTCCCAGTTCCGTTCCCATGCACCATTGCGGTGCAGGGAACGGAACCAGGAAGTCAGATGACTGATGGACGGCGCGGTGTGTGTCTCGGCGGCGATCACAGCAATGATAGATCATCGCTGGATCGCCTGGACAAGGTAAGGAACACCGCTGCGCTCTCTGCACATTCACCCCGAGCGTGACTCGGGCTAACCGATCGTAACATAAAAAACCAGCCCCGAGTCACGCTCGGGTTTACCGCTCAGAGGGTTAATTGGCCAGCATGTCCAATTTTGGTATTTCAGTACTTAAATTACAATGTCTTGTTGGCACTACGTGGACCAGATTTTTGCTGTCCTGTACCATTCAGGTGACATATGGCAGTCTGGTCTGTTAAGTCTTCTAAGAAAACAGCCTCAATTGTGCCTTCTTCATCAGATGGAAGGTGTTGAGGGACCATGACAATCCTTCCGTTATATAATCTCCCAGGAATTTGATGTTATTCACAGTGTTTTCCTCCTCTCTATATGCAGAAGGGAATAGGTGGTCTTCTTGGATCTCCTGTAGTGGTAGTGTAGTGTTTAGTATCAGATTGTTGACTGTGCACCACTCAACCAGATATTTAAATGTCCTCTATAGGCTGTTTCATCATTGTCGTGTATAAATCGTTTTTTTCCAGAATGGTATGATCAGCAAATTTTACTATAGTATTTAGGGCATGAATAGAAATGAAATCATGTGTAAACAGGGCTGGACTAAGCGCACAGTTCTCTGGTACTCCTGTGTTCAAAATAAGTGGAAGACAGTCAATTCCCTATTTTCACAGTTTGTGGTCTGTTCGTTTAGAGGCTTAGGCGTGAGAGGCCTAGGTCCAGGTTGTACACCAAGTCTGTGGGGGATTACTGTACTGAAGGTATACCTAAAATCAATATAAAACATCCCAGCATAAGTGTTTGGGGTGGAGAAGGGTCAAGGCTGTATGCAATGCAATATTAAAGCACTATCAGCCAATCTGTTCACTTGGTGGGAAAACTGATATTTATCCTGATTAGTGGGGATGCTGGCCTTGATGTGTTGTAGTACAAACCACTCAACTCAGTCTGTAATCAGTTAAAGAAATGAAGTAATAATCATTCAGACATCTTGATGCTGACTTTCTGGGTACAGGAAAAATAGGTTTCTTTATTGAGGGGTTCATCTCCTAAGTTAGGTCATCAAAACAGGCAAAAAATGCTTTAGCGTATCTGAATTTCCTTGTTTCAGCCAAGGTCCTTCCCGTTCTCTTGTACTTAACCATTGGTTCCCTTATCAAATTATTTCATGAGAACAGGATATATACTAAGCCATTCCTTGGGGATCATGCATATACCAGGCCATCATCTTCTAGCAAAAGTACATCCCAAGAATACTGCTAAATTCCAGAAGTAGAATGTATGGAGTAAGTGTTGGAACGTGGTTTATCTATACAATGAAAATGTAAAGGAAATGCTTGTTTTAATTACTACTACGTCAACCGTGCATAGATGTGTAGGAAAAATGTTTCATGGTCGCAAGATTTATTTTCTAAGTTGCCATAGCAACCTAGTAACAGAAACCTGTCTATTGCTGCAGAATTAATACATAGTCCTGGAGGATTTATTTTCGTTGTTCTAGAACACTGACTGTGACTAAGTTTACCTTGAATTTAAAATTAGTGAATACACTGAACCCACTCTTTAGCAAATGAGTCAGCAATGAAGGTAAGTAGACCTATAGACATAGGCAAGTGGTCGTAAAAGTAAGCACAATTTGACTGCCCAGATTCATATCTATCATCAAGTTGACAAAAATGTACAGTTAAAAGGTGTGGGGTTGGGGGGGTCAGACAAAGGTGGTGTATAGTTGTAGCATAGAAATGAGGATGTATTTATATAGCACTTCCGTGGCTCAAGTTTTGATAAGAGGCTATAGATTCTCATCATTCCCGATCCTACGTGGTACGAGACAGGGTTGGCTACTTTCTCCCTTTATGCATTAGCAATCGAGCCCGTAGCTTTAGCAATTCACTCTTGCGCCAACATCCATGGCGCTTGCTGTGGACAACAAGAGCATAAATGTGCTCTATTTGTCGATGATGTATTTATGTATATTACCAACCCTCTAATTACTTCATCTAATTTACCAACGTTATTGTATCAATTTTCACGACTTTCTGGCCTTTCCCTTAATTCTAATAAAACAGCTCTTAATGTCTCGGTCATCTTCTACAATACGGTCCTTTTGGGATACTGTCAGGTCACCCGTAGCCAGATGACAAGTGCACCCCGTAGGGGTCAGGGATGCACCACAGGGTGGTGAATCCTATGGCCGACTGCTGCTAGCAGAGACGAAGCGTGAACCTAAGGTCACCCAGGGCGCGGAGTCTAAGACCCAGTTTTGTATTCACCAGAGCCCTTGGTGGTAGGGATGGTCTTGGCCGCAACTGGGTCCAGGTCGCGTTCCCGGGATTCCTCAAGTCACACTCCGCAGGGAGAAGGGGGAGGCAGCCAGCAGGACAAACAGTGGCGATGGACAGGCCGAGGCCAGGGCAACAGGCAGACAAGGACAACCGTGGAACATGCAAACAGTCAGGGGCACAGGCAGACAGGGAAGTCGGGGACAAGCCAAAACGGTACACGGAAGATGATCGTAGCACTCTGCAACCAGGAACTAGCAATACACTGCAGACAGGAAGTAAGCATAGGAACACTGTTGAACAGCACTGCAGACCTGTAGAGCAACGGTTAATATAGGCTTCCTGGGATGGACTAGGGTGGAGCCATACAGGAAGAGGAAGTGATAAAAAGGGAAACCAGAGCAGGATCTGCCTCTAATGAACACATGGAGATCAGGTAGGCAGACAGGCTTGATGCATATTCATGACAGATACTTATAATTTCCAATGGAAACAACTCTCCCTTGCCTATTTAGGGATTCAACTAACATCCTCTATTGAGATGCTCTATAGGGCTAATTATCCCCCACTTTTTAAAAAGCTTTGGGAAGACCTCTGTCACTGGGTGGATTACTCTGTATCTTGGTTTGGTAGAATTAATTCCATGAATATGACATTTTTACCTAGGATACTTTACTATTTCAAACCCCTATCAATAGCAGTCTCAAAAGGAGTCCTTTGTTTTATAGGATTTAGCCCCGGATTCAAAAACTGAGCTTGTATACCTCAAAATTGAGCTGGGCTTGGCCTTCCTAATTTACTAGCCTACTTCCATAGGTTTCCTATTATGGCTGCATAGTCATTTGCTCCTGTCCTACTTTATCGTACTTGTGGGCTGTCTGGGACAGAGTACATCATCATAAATCGTTTTCCCCCCCGCATACACCGTTGGCTCCTATTTTCTGCAACCTGAAGTTCCCAATTGAGCCGGTGGAATAGGCCCCTTTGGCAGCTGCATTGGAAGGCAAACTACTCTGAGCCTGGGTGACAGAGGATAACGGCTTTGTTATCCACTCCACCAACTCTTCTGCATGTTGTGGCTCAATAACATGGACAGCAACAGCAAAAATAGACAAGCTTGCCCCAGGGCCACCTGCAAAGGATGCACCATGTCCACGACCACCATTGTTGACTGTAGACTGCACTGTATTGTATACTGTGTACACTACCAGAAATGTAGTAGAAACTGTACACACTGTATTAGATACTGTGTACACCACCTAAAGTGTATTAGAAACAGTACACCACCAAATGCACTGTAGATATAGGCTACACTGAAGCGTAAAGTGTAGAGCTTTTAGGACACCACCACTCGCTGTTTCTTTTTCTTTCAAAGGTTTTTATTGATTTACAATCCAACCAGACATAAGATCGCATTAGGGTATGGCAATCAACAAACAGGATCATAATGGCACAGGTTTGTTGACCACTAACTGGCACTTTTACTTTAATGTACCTGTCCTGCTACATAGACATTGGAAAAGGATCATGGGGAGAAGTCCCCAGGCACCCCTATTGGGAACAAACTGTGCCCGGCAGATCCCCCCAATCTCGAAGATAGCTAGTGAACATGGGGATGAAAGAGAAGTCATATCCTCATGCCAGTGTGCTTAGTGGAGAAGGCTACATGTTAGATTCTCAATCCAGATATAGGCCTGAAAACAGACCTAATGGATTTGGAAAGTACTAAAGAGGAGAGATGATAGGAAGATGAAAGAAGAGAGTCGCAGTGAGGGAGAGTAGAGGGGAGAGAGATCTGATCATACTGGGAGGGGGCCAGGTGTCCATCCCCAGCAGCTTCTGTTTGGGTCTGGAATCCTGGGCGTAGAGGAACCCCCACATGTAGGGACCAGGGTTCCCAGATGGCTTCGAACTTCAGGACCGTGTCCGTTAACATGCTGGCTAGTTTCTGATGAGAGGGGATCCAGGAGATCCTACATTTGGCTGCTAAGAGAGATACCGTGGGTTGTTTCCACGCCTTAGCTATGGTCATCTTGGCCCCTAACAGCATAAAATGTATTAGTATGCGGCTTGCTTTGGGAATTCTAAGGAGATAGGAGTTCAGGAGAGCTATAGCTGGGGTTCTCGGAAGCTGGTGAGTAGTCACAGTTTGGATTAAGGTAAACATCCTGCTCCAGAATGACCTAATTCTTGGGCACTCCCACCAAATGTGGGCCATAGTGCCTGTGAGCTGACATCTGTGGAAACAGAGAGGATCGCTGTGGGGAAAAAGGAGGCTAACTTTGAGGCTATGAGGTACCATCTGGTCAAGACCTTGATGCCAGATTCAACCAAGGAGATGTTTCTCACCCCTTAAAAGCTCTGGAAAATGAGGACTGCCACCTCTCAAGGTCCCAAGTAATTTGTAGGTAATTTTCCCATGCTAGCATGTACCAGGATTTTGAGGATGGGAGGGCGAGCGATTGTTAAGGAAGGAAATTCCACCCCTTTAAGCCATGGCCTACCCGCACCACATTTCATAAGGTGTAAATTTGGGGGGATAGGTTTCCCCTTCCATATCTTGTGGAGGAAGTGCTATATCTGTTGGAATCTGTAGAGCTCCGAGGCCGGCATCTCCAGGTTCTGTACACAGATAGGTAGATTCACGTAGGGGCGCCTAAAATTAGGACGGCCTAGCCTACTCTTTTTAGGCTACACCACCGTAAATTATTTAGGTTAGTAGTGATTCTCAAACTCACTTACCTTCAAATTTTCGGCGGCGTAGCCTAAAACGAGCGGGCGCAAGCGCGCCTAATCCAAAGGACTGGGAGGGGGGCGTGTAGTATTGAAATGAGGCTTGACCTCACGTTTTTTTACGTTTTTTAGACTGCGCATGCGCCGGGCGACTACATTTCCCAGTGTGCATTGCGGCTAAGTAGGCCGTACGGGCCTATTGATTTCGACGCGTATGTAAACAACGTAAATCCCGATTCGCGGACGACTTGCGCAAACGACGTAAAAAATTCAAACCTCGCGGCGGGAACGCCGGCCATACTTAACATCGTTATTCCACCTCATAGGTGGAATAACTTTAGGCGGCCTATCGCGTACGGAAACGACGTAACTCGACGGTGTAGGCCCGGCGTACGCTCGTAAATCGTCGGGAATCGCGTATCCCCTCATTTACATAATCTACGCCGGCCGCAATGGAAGCGCCATCTAGCGGCCACCAGAAACATTGCAAGCTAAGATAGAATGGCGCAAGCCGGCCTATCTTAGCTTTGTTTAAGTGTATCTGTTTGAGAATACACTTAAACAAACGCCGGCGTAGATTCAGAGTTAGGTCGGCTTATCTGCAGATAAGCCGGCCTAACTCTTTGTGAATCTACCTACGAATTTCTGGGTATCGGGGCTTGGGGGGTGAAGAAGTGCCCGATGCGATACAGCCCCTTGTCTAGCCACCATTGGAAGGACTTAATGTCTTGCCCAGGGGGAAAGTCCGGGTTGTGGAAAATGTGTGCCAGGGGTCTACAATCTGAGGTCAGGAATGATACAGGTCGCATCTTGTCCCACAGAGACAAGGTATGTGATAGGATAGAAGATAATATTGGGGGGCGGTCCTTGGAGGGAGTCCATAAAAGATAGTCTAAGGCAGGGATATGCAATTAGCGGACCTCCAGCTGTTGCTGAACTACAAGTCCCATGAGGCATAGCAAGACTCTGACAGCCACAAGCATGACACCCAGAGGCAGAGGCATGATGGAACTTGTAGTTTTGCAACAGCTGGAGGTCCGCTAATTGCATATCCCAGGTCTAAGGTATATGTTGGGACAGCCTGTCTCTCAATGTTAACCCAGTCAGGTTTTTCAAATTTGGAGTAGACAGTGGACATTTGAGCTATTCTAGCTGCTTGAAAGTACCAAAAAAAGTAGGGGAATCCCAAACCACCCCGAGTCCTAGTTTGAAAAATATTTTTTGGGGAAGTCTGTGGCCCGATCCCCTCCAAATAAATTTAGTAACCTTGCTTTGGAAGGATTTTAGGTGATCCTTTCTAATGTTTATGGGGAGGGATCAAAACAGATATAGTAGCCTAGGGAGGAGAGTCATTTTTACCGAATGAATCCTCCCTAGCCATGACAACGCCCCCTTGTCCCAGTTTGTAAGGTCAGAAGCAAGCTTCCGGGACATGGGTGGGAAATTAGATGAATACAAATGCTCAATTTTGGCCGTGAGGTTGATCCCCAGATACCTAATGGAGGTGTCGCTCCACTTGAAGTGGAATGAGCTTTGTAATGCTGAGACTACTTCTGGTTTGAGGGAGACATTAAAGGGTCACTAAAGGAATTTTTTTTTTTTAGCTAAATAGCTTCCTTTACCTTACTGCAGTCCTGGTTTCATGTCCTCATTATTCGTTTTTGCTTTGAAGTTGCTGTAATTGTGCTGTGATCTCCACACTTCCTGTTTGCCTGTTTCCTTATAACCATGGTACTGGGAGATTTTCACGGTGGTCTAAGCTGTCATTACTGTGTGTCTAAAACTCCTCAGAACCAATCAGATTCATTTTAAAAACAAAACACTGCCCTGGATTTGTTTGTTTTTGTTCTGTGTGTCTTCCCGACTCACCTCTCACCCGGAACTTCATGTATGTACCTTTAAAACCGAAAGTTAAACTAGTGGTACATTATATGATAGATTAAATTAAATTTGTAATCATTTTTAAAAGGAATCAGTTAACTGTTATGTCTCTATACCCAATAAACAGTCATTTCAGCAAAAAAAATTTTTTCCTTTAGTGACCCTTTAAGCGCTTGAGATTTGGAATAATTTACTTTGAGGCCTGAGACAATGGAAAAATCGTTCATAAGTTTGCAGAGATTAGGGAGGGTCGTGGTCGGTGAGGTGAGAAACAGGAGAATGTCGTCACATTTGTGAGTTTGTGGGCCACAGGCTACACCTTGGATATTTGGGTTGGAGTGTATTGCGACCGCCAAGGACTCTATGGCAAAAGCAAAAATTAAGGGGGAGAGGGGACAGCCCTGTCTAGTTCACCTGGCTATATTAAGGGGCTGTGAGTGGAGACCCTGTATATATATCATAGCCTTTGGGAAGGAATAGAGGGTGCGGCTCACCCCCATGAAGCACTGGCCAAAACCCAAGTGCTCCAGGAGGGCAAAGAGAGAGCAACATTCCTTCCTGTTTGGGGCCATGGTCTCAGCCAGATTGTAGAAGGGAAACAATATCTATTGCCCTTCTGACCTGGTCCGGACCCTGTCTGCCTGGTATAAACCTGACCTGGTCTTTGTGGATGTACCGACAGATGAAGGATGCCAGGCGGTTGGCCAGGATCTTCGTCAGCATCTTAAGGTCGTTATTAATAAGGGAGATGGGTCTATAATTCCCCACCGTCTCTAAGTTTTTGTCCGGTTTGGGTATAACAGTTATAAAGGCAGTATTGAGGTGGGGGTCTAAGGGGGAACCCTGAGTCTTTGCGTTGAATGTTTTTCCATATATGGGGCTAGAGTATCAGCGAATGCCTTATAGTAAGGTACCGAAAGGCCGGCGGGACCCGGCGCTGTTCCCTTTTCACCTGGGTAACAATACTAATTAGTTTGCCTCTCACAGTTGCTTTGTGGGCAGCCCATAGGGTCTCTGGGCTGCCCACAATCGTTCAGGGTAAAGTATTCCTTTAGGGAGTCAGTTATTTCCTTAACATTGGTGGGATCGCTAAGAAGTGATTAGTTAAGTCTCCAATGCATGCCCGTTTGTCGTGTGAGGAGGTTGAGCAGGGTAAGGGTCACCAGGGAATGGTCAGACCAGGCAGTGTCTGTGATGGACAAGGTCAGGGTGGATGAGATTCAGGGAGACTAGGACATGGTCGATCCTAGCGTATGTTTGGTGGGGGTAGGAATAGTGGGTGTAGTCCCTTTTAGAAGGGTTCAGTTCCCTCCATATGTCTACCAGGCCGTGCAAATGGAGAAGCTTAGCTATTTTAAGACTAGCTCTGGTGGGGCGAGTTAACTGAGCTCTAGGAGGTCTGGATCAGTCTAGGCCCTGATCAAAGGCAACATTTTTTTTTTTTTTTTTAATTCTTTATTTTTTACAAGTTTCACGTTACAGATTATCACATTTCATAACATCCGTTTATATCGACTATATAAAAAAAAGGGAGAAAGAGATGAAAAGACACCCTGCCGTCCCATCCCCTCTTTCCCTCCCCATTTCTTCTCTGGTTCCGTGTATCTCCTCATTTTCTCTCTACCTTACTTCTCGCTGTCGTCCCCCCCCCCCAAAAAAAACCCTGTCGGCCGTCTCTCCCCCCCTACTCGAGCCTATCCCCCTCGCCCCTCCCTATACTTCAGATATGGGGCCCATATCGTCCGGTATCTCTCATCCTGGTCTTTTATTGCCAATGTGAGATTCTCCATTTGTTGAATCTCTGCAACTCTCGCGAGCCATTGTGCTCTAGATGGGGCGGTCTCCTGTTTCCACAGGACCGGGATACACGCCCTCACGGCTATAATAGGATGTCTTAGCAGCAAATTTTTATATTTTTCCATTGACATAGGAATATCTAGTATTAAGACAGCTGATGGTCTGTCTTCTAAGTTAATTCCTGTGATTTTTTTAGTCGTTTCTATTACCATTTTCCAGAATTCCTGTATTTCTTTATCGTACATCACGGGACACAGAGCAGCATAGTCATTACTATGTGGGTTATATAGTCTACCTTCAGGTGATGGACACTGGCACTCCAAAACAGGAAGTCCCCTCCCTATATAACCCCCGCCCATAACAGGAGTACCTCAGTTTTTTCGCCAGTGTCTTAGGTGTTGGTCACGTTTGAATAGCTATGCCTCTGTGTCCTTGGGATCTTGGCAGGCTAACCGGATCCGTCCAAAGTGCTTCATAGCCAAAGTGGACGGTACCCGGGCCCCTGAACAAGGATGGGATTTTGCCTATAATGTCTCTCCTTCGGAGGACTGGACTCTGGGTTCCAGGACTTTGGGCCTTCCAAGGACTAAATGTTCCTGCTGCTAGAGTGCTGTATAGGTCCAGGGGAGTGGTGTTCCTATTTAGGACCCCGGTCCCTAAAGGTCTACTACAATACCCACGGAGATGGGGGAAGATTGGGCCTCTTGCTCTGCAACGTGGACAGGTAAGAGGGGAACTTGCGGGACTTGGTTCGACAGCAGGTTTCTCCAGTTTTTTTTGGGGTTCAGCCTAAAGTATGCTCTGCATCGGCAATTCCATACCACTATGTCTTTTAGACAGGATGGCAGTTTTCCCATTCACTTTCCCCTGGCTAGCTCCTAGTATGCTGCTGCTGCTACCGCAAGGGTAAGGTTGGTGCTGTGCTAAGTTCCCTAGTCTCCTGGCAGGAGATATGGAGAAGCTGCTTCAGCAAAATTTCAGTCACAATGTCCTAACAGGGCTGTGTCTGCCATTACCTGGGTGTTCGGGCGCCGCTTCCAGCTTGCTCCATGTGTCTCTCCTCCAGCGCGGCGTTCCTGTCCTCCCCATAGTGCCTGTGCGTCTGTGGCTGCCGCGCACGCGCGCATGGTAATTTAAAAGTTCTTGGGCGGCGTGCGGAGGGGGCAGGACGGCGTCAGAAGCGTGCCCCTCCCGTCTGATGTCACAGGGGAGGCGGGTATTTATACCTCAAGCTGAAGGTGCAGCTGTGAGGGACACAGAGCGGCAGTCTCCCTGCCAGAGAGCACTCGGATCCTGGAGGCTCTAGCTGAGGATAGTGGCACCCGGTGGTGGCTTAGAGAACTGCGTGGGTCTGCAGCTAAGTGCTCATAATCTGACCTTTTTTCTATGAAATTCAGCCAAAGTTCTCTTGCAGCAAGCCTGAGTTTTTATTTCTCGTGATTTGTCTAAATTAATTAGTGTTGCATAGAAATATGACAGTAAATGTCTCATAGGCTTCACCTCTAGACCTATCTGCTTGAATTTTGACAAAGTTCTAACTTCTGTATATATGTTTGCTTTTGTCCGTAGGAATGCTTCTAGTTGCAACAGCCTGAAAAAATCAAATTCTGGTGTAGATTCTCTTTCAATCTCACTCCTTGTCATTAATCGGTTGTCTTTTGAGAAATGAATGATCCTGCTAATGCCCCTTTGTCGCAGAGCATTGAATCTTAAATCTACCAGGCCTGGTTGAAATGCCTTAGTGCCCAGGATCGGAGTCAGTGGGCTTGGATGTTTAGACATATTCGTTTTTTCAAGGATCTTTTTAATTATTCGTATGGTGGCTCCTATCACTGGATGTTTTTTTACATCTGCTGTTATTTCAGCTTCTGGAGTCCAACCCAAGCCTTCCAGTGGTATTTCTACCATCGCTTGCTCCATTTTTGTCCATGGTTTCTTATTCCGCCCACACCACTCCATCACTCTAACTAAATGAGATGATTTCTGGTATTTTACTAGGTCTGGAAATCCGATCCCTCCTTCCCCCTTGGGAATGCAACATTTGAGTCCCCCCAAGGATGACTTTGCCTTCCAAGAGTGGGGCAAGAGTTTTCAAGAGAGATTGAAAGAATTGTGTCTGACCAGCGTTAGGGGCGTAGTATGGCACTATGGAGTACAAAGTGCCCTCCATGGTCCCCTTGACCAGTATAAATCTGCCCTCCGGGTCTCTGTGGACTGCTGTCATAGAGAATTTGCTACGTTTTGAAAATAGGATTGCTACCCCTTTAGTCTTGTTCTCCACGTTTGTGAGGTAGAATGTTGGGTATTTGGTGTGTAGGAAATTAGGGCTGTATCACATCGGGAAATGGGTCTCCTGGAGCATTACAATGTCTAGTTTGAGGGAGCGATAGTAATCAAAAGCTTTTCTTCTTTTCTGAGGGGAGTTTAAACCCTGGACATTGTGTGTGGCTATTCTGACATTGTTTCCTTCCTTTCCTCCCCCCCCTCTTTTGCCCCCCTGCCCCCCCCGTCCTCTTTTTCTCTCCTTCCCTTTTTGTGTCCCTCTCCTTCACCCTTGTCATCTCCCCCTTTTTCATTCCTTTTATTTCTCTTTTTCTCTCTTCTTTTTTCTTTTCATTATTTCTTTGTTTCTCAAGCCATCCTTCCCCTTCCCTTTCTCTAGACTCATGGTGAATTTCACATAATAATTTTTATCTATATATTTCTTAATAGATAATAAAATTTTCTGATAATATTGGAAATGATACTACATCGACTCTCTGATATCTTGGCATTTATCTGTGAAATGCCCGGAGTAGTCTGGATGAATACACTGGCCACGATGTGCTAGGTGACGTAATCATGCTATATATGTACATACATGTGCAATTTTGTTTTCTCAATCTTAATGTTATTATAAACGGACTCTTTTCTTCTGTGTAAAACCACTAAATAATGCTGTAATATTGTACTAATTTGGTATATATCATTCCAAATTAGGAAACAATGTTTGTATACTGTCAAAAAATCCTGCTTGTCTCGTCCTGAAGAAGCCCAATGGCGAAATGCGTAGGCGACTTCAAAGGATTTATCTATCATTAATGTACTATTAATCTAGATGGCTCTATTTTAATGATTATTTTTCTACTGCTATTTCTGTATTTTTGTATCCTTGCATTTTCTCTATTTTTGTAATAAATATTTATTTTTATATATACTTCCGCCTTGCCTCAAAGTCCGACCTTCATTCACTCCTGTGATTGTTTTTTTCCTTATTTGCTATTCTGACATTAGAACCTAGGGGCTGCGGACTAGCCATGGGGACACAGGGGTGGAATGCTGTCATAAGTACCATCACCTACCTTTTGCCGAATGAGTGTGTGGGCATGATAAGATACATATCGGTGCAGGTTTCCGGTCCTGGCCCCTCCCTGGCAGACCAGCTGGAAAAAAGAGAAGAGTTAGAGCAAGAAAGAGAGAAGTAAGAAAAAACAAAATAAGACAAAGTGTATTCCTAGAAGACCTATCGGGTTTGGCATAAAACTAATCTGCCAAACTCCTACCAAAAATGGGTGGTCACCCCGAAAAGGGAACAGCCATATAACCAGTATGGAGGGGGGGGTGTCAAAGGACCACTAGGGCCAGGAGCTTCCAGCTCTGTCAACAGGAGAAACCTCCCTCAATGGTGAGGGGAATGTAGGAGAGAAGGGTGAATCGGGGTCTTGAGCAGTGTCTTATGGAGATCTGCTGTCTTTCGATCGTTTGTGCATGCCCTTGTTCCAAACCAGAGAGACCGGGCTTGTAGGAGGAGGTCGCTTAGAGGAACCAGCAGATGCATTGGAATAATCCATGGGGGCTTCCTGTGAGATGAGCTTGAGATTAGGGAAGATATTCTCGCCGTCTGGCAGGTTAGAGAAGGAGTGCATCTTGCCGTTCAAAGTGAACTTCACAGCAAATGGGAAAGCCCATTTGTATTTAATGTCCCATTGTGAGAGGACCGTCAGGAGTGGCTTAAGATCTCCGCTTCTGGATTGTTGAGGGGGAGAGGTCAGCGAATACCTGCACTTGGCCCTGGCAGGTCACCTGTGGTAGTGAACGAGATTGTTGCATGACCGCCTCCTTCATCTTGTAAAAGTGTCCCTGGGGGATCCGTCCTTCCTGGGGGGTCAAAGGGCTCTGTCCAGCTCCAAACAATGAGGGGGAGTTTTTGGGATAAGGGTCTTGATGAGGTCCTGGACTGCAGAGGTCATGTCCGTGACAGTTACAGGAAGGCCACAAAGTCTGAAGTTATATCATCTGGACCTATTCTCCAAATCATCGATTCTGGGGAGGGTTATCAAGCTGGTCTTGATGAAAAAGCTGGTCTTGAAGGACCTGAATGTAGTCCGAGTTTTGATACCGTGAAATCCAGTTTGCTTTCTATGGCCTCCATTCTGGATCCCAGATTTTTGGAAATCTGATTTAATGTCTCTAGTAATTTGAGCAGCCGTGCTAGCCAGTCCCCTTTCTAGGAGGTCAGAGAGTCTGAGAAAAAGGTCCACAGGTGGTGATGCAGGGTCCTGGTATCCCGGGGATGGGGTAGCCAGGAGGTGTGTGTGAGTAGGCCCAAGTGGTGACAGGGCAAAATCCTCCATTGTGCGACCTAGCAGGGATTTCGTGGAGGCCGGTGAGGGGGCCTGGGGGGGTGGTTGGTGAACCCCCTTGTGTCACCTGGAAGTAGGGGAGGGTGGCTGGGGCTATGACTTGCCTCTGATCAGGCGTCCCCTCCCTGTAGGTCGTGTGTGGCTGAGGTGATGTGGAGACGGCGGCCATTTTGGTACACCCTCACCGCGCAGCCGAGTCGATTGAGGCCCAAGATCGCGCCGGGGGAGCGGGGCGGACATCTAGGGGAGTGCGCGGGGGTCTCCAGGGCTTTGTGGACCCCGTAACTGAGCTTGTGGCCGGCTGTGTGGGCTGCAATATGCGGTGGTGGTCCGGGGTGACGCGAAGCTCGCGGCTTACGTGGCCAACTTGGAGCTCCGCCACATGCGCACTCCGCTGTTCCTTTTTCCATCAACAAAACGACATTCAACCTAGATGGCTCTTACTTGCACTCACTGCTGCTCTGGCCTTACAAGCTAAGCTCTTGTCTGTCTCGTACAGACTGTTCTCCCCGGGCTCCAGGTCCCAAAGTGGACTTTTCTAAGAAAGGAGGAAACCGAAAAGCCAGTTTCTTTTAATGCACTAACTGAATATAGAGTAAACATTGAATATATAGTCTATGCTAAATGCAGAGTATATATGTATATATAAAATACACTGCCACTAGCTGAGATATTGTTAGCACAGCCAAAGTATTTGTCCAAGCAGCAGGCTGGACCATCAAGCTTAGGGCCTAGGTCAGGAAAGAATGAGGACAGGGGTAGAGGCTTCTCCCACCCAAATCGCTTTGAAGCTTCTGAACTCCAGACCCTGTTCTGGGAATTGCAGAACAAAGAGAAAACCAAAAACAGTTTTTCTCACTCTTCTGGAGCCCCTCACATATGTGAGACTGCTGTGCAGCAGAGTAAAAGATCAGTCCAAGGAGCATACAAAAACATGGTCAACAGGCCAAGGACAGTGCAGGTAAAAGGCAGAAATAGATGGTAGGCAGACGCATAGTCGACAGTCCAGGGTCAGTTCACGTGAAAGGCAAATGGCAGGCAGAGGCATGGTCGATAAACAGGCCAGGGTCAGTTCACATGGAAGGCAATGATATAGTTGGTTGAGGCACTGAGGTAATATTCAGGACAGAAACTAAAAATGGGAAAATTGCAGTCTATTAGAAATATGGGTTAATAGTTTATAAGAGTGTGATGGCGCCTGAAGAATTCTCTGATGCAAAGGCCATGTTGGGAGGGACATTGGGGATAATGGAAACTGGTGTCTTTCCTAACTCCTCTTTTTTTATAAATAATGAACCACAAAAAGAAGGAAACAATTTTTTTTTTCCTGCGAGTGTTGCCACCATCCCTAAATCATAGGAATAAAACCTGAAAGGGCATAAGTACCCCCCCACCCCGGACAATGGGATTTTAAGGAAAAACAGTAGAAACAAAGAAATATAAAAATATAATTTATTAGAAAATCTTATATTTCCTTAAAAAAGACTGATTATATGCAAATAAATATATGTCAAGCACATTAATAATTTGCGCAGCATACAAAAATTGGCATAATTATGGTTTTGAAATATTTGTACAGATTTCCAATGAAAGAAGAAAAACCTCCTCTAGCCTAACATGTTTCAGGAATACCAATCCTTTCTTCGGAGGCTCTTGGTAGGAGAAAGTACAAATATGTTTGTCATGGACTTGGTAGACCACTAGGTGGCGCTAATCGCGCACCGGCGCGCAATAGCGGCAATAGCGCATTAGCACGCATGGGAGCGCGTGTTCGCGGCACGTCGGCGCGCACGGGTGCGCGCAATAGCGGCGCGCGTGGGCACGTGCTGACGCCATTTTGGCGCCACTTAGGCTATTTAATGGGGCTCTCCCCATAGCCCCCTGCTGCTCAGTCAACAGCGTTCCTGTTTACCCTACCTGATACCTGTTACCTGATTGGCTCCTGTTTCCTGTGACCTTGGCTTACCATTGACCCTGCTGTTCTCCGCCTACTGATCCGGCTTGAACTACGACTCTGCTTTGGCTTCCCCCTGTACCTGATCCGCCCGCCTGTGTTTGACCCGGCCTGCCTGACTCTGCCAGCATCTGTACTACAGCACACCTCCCACCTGCTGCCTGTTCCAGCCATCTGCACCAAGCTCCTGTTGTCTGCTGTCTTACCTCCAGCATCTCTGCAGTTCCTGCACAGCATCTGTGGAGTCTTCAGGAGACCACCGCAGACCTGCACGGCACCTTCCTGGCGCTTGTGCGACTCTGAACTCTAGCGCTCCCTGTCTGCTCTACCAGGGGTTCCGGAGTCAGAGGAGCAAGAGTTGCCATTCCCTGCACGCCAGGCTCTGCTCTGTACCAGGTACGTGACAGTACTGAGCAGCCATGTCTGAGCCTGCACAGGGAATGGACCCTATGACGGAACTTTGTCGCCATCTGGATGGCCTTACCCAAGCAGTCAGGGCCCTGCAGGAAGGCTATACCCGACTTGAAAATCGTGTCCAGGAACTGTCTACTCCATCCACTTCTTCTTCGTCTGGCGCATCCGCGTCACCTTCAGTTATTATGCTGCCTCCTGAACCTAAAGTGCCCATGCCTGAAAGATTTGCAGGAGAACGAAGCAAGTTTAGAGCGTTCCGGAATGCTTGTGAGCTCTACTTTGCGCTTCAGCCACGAACCTTCTCACTAGAAGCTACCAAAGTAGGTTTTGTTATGGCCCTCCTATCGGGTGAACCGCAGGCGTGGGCCCACCGTCTGATGGAGCAAAAGGACTTATCTCTTGACCGGTTGGACACGTTCTTTCAGGCTATGTCCTTGTTGTATGAAGACCCTCATCAGGCCGCTACCGCTGAAGCCGCTTTGCATGCCCTCCTGCAAGGTCGCAGACCCGTTGAGGACTATGTAGCCGAGTTCAGAAGGTGGAGTGCGGACACTACCTGGAACAATTCGGCCCTTTGTTATCAGTTCCGCTTGGGCCTCTCCGAAGCACTTAAGGATGAACTCGCACGTGTAGGGGTCCCTGACACTTTGGAGGCTCTTATCAACCTAACCATCCAGATTGACAGACGCTTGAGGGAACGCAGGACTGAACGTGCCACCGGTCTGAATCGCCCAACATGGATGCTACCCCGGGTACCCGCGTACCCTAACCCGATTCCTTCACCCCCGACCACTGCCTCTAGAGACATTCCAGAACCCATGCAGCTGGGTTTGATCCGCCCTTCTCTCACTGCTGAGGAACGACTTCGACGCCGGACAAACAACCTTTGCCTCTACTGCGGAGAGTCCGGCCACTACGTGAGGACCTGCCCAGCAAAATTCCGTAAGTGCACCTTCATGTCATCTGTCCCCTCACCCATTGTCTTCAACAAATCTGCTCATCTGGCTGTCCCCGTTTTATTGCAGCTTCCAGGAAGGGATATACGGACCAGCGCCATACTTGATTCCGGGGCCTGCAGCTGTTTTCTGGACTCTGCTTTTGCCACTCATCACCATATTCCGTTGCGCCCAAGGGCTGTTGGACTGTCTGTACACTTGGCCGATGGGTCTATCTTGAAATCCGGGCCAGTCACCCAAGAAACCTTGCCCATCGCCACTACCATCTCGGACAGTCATCGAGAACTTTTATGCCTGGATGTTATTGAATCCCCTCTGTTCCCTATAATCCTGGGCATACCCTGGCTCCAGGCTCACAACCCTCAGATAAACTGGACTACCGGTGAGATTTGCTTCTGTTCCACCTACTGCCAACAACACTGCTTGCAGGCAATCTCATCTCCCCCCTCTTTGCTTTGCATGGACTCCGACATTGAAATCCGCCAATCCGTCCCCGAGGTGTACCATGAGTTCCTGGACGTCTTCAGCAAAAAGGGGGCTGACACCCTTCCCCCTCACCGACCATACGACTGCCCGATTGAGCTCCTCCCCGGGGCCGAAATCCCTTTGGGAAGAATTTTCCCCCTAACTGAACTAGAACTTGGAAATCTAAAGACTTATGTCGACGATAACCTCAAGAAGGGGTTTATCCGCCCCTCTACCTCACCAGCAGGGGCAGGAATTTTCTTCGTCGAGAAGAAGGACCATTCTCTCCGCCCCTGCGTGGATTATCGCGAGCTTAATAAGGTAACAATAAAAAATCGATACCCTCTCCCGCTGGTGCCGGAACTATTCCAAAGACTGGGAGCAGCGGTCATTTTCACGAAACTGGACTTGCGGGGGGCCTATAACTTGGTACGAATACGGGACGGCGACGAATGGAAGACTGCCTTCCGCACCCGCTTCGGCCACTTTGAGTACTTGGTGATGCCCTTCGGGCTCTGCAACGCGCCTGCCACATTCCAGCACTTCGTGAATGACATCTTTAAAGACTACCTTGACCTCTTTGTCGTGGTCTACCTTGATGACATCCTCATTTTTTCCCCTTCTGTTGTCAAACATCGGGAACACGTCAAAAGCGTACTTAAGCGACTCCGAATACACGGATTATACGCCAAACCTGAAAAATGTGAGTTTGAATGTGAAAGCATACAGTTCCTGGGACTTGTTATTTCAGTCAACGGCATTGAGATGGACCTGCAGAAGGTTACGGCAATCCTTGAGTGGCCTGCGCCCACAGATAAAAAGGGCATCCAACGCTTTATCGGGTTTGCCAATTTCTACAGAAAGTTCATTAGGGGGTTTTCCAACATCATCGCCCCCATAACTGGCCTAACCAAACAAACTGTCCGGTTCCGTTGGTCCCCTGAAGCCCAAGGAGCTTTTGAGGCGTTGAAGAAACTGTTTACGTCTGCACCGGTCCTTAGACACCCAGATGCCAGCCTGCCCTATATCTTGGAGGTGGACGCTTCGGAGACGGCAGTCGGGGCAGTGCTTTCCCAAAGACAGGGGCCAAAGGCCCTTCTCCACCCGGTTGCTTTTTTTTCCCGCAAACTATCTGACGCGGAACGGAACTATGATGTGGGTGACCGAGAACTTTTAGCGATCAAGGCAGCGCTGGAGGAGTGGCGGTACTTATTGGAAGGTGCAGCGCACCCAATTTTGATCTATACAGATCACAAGAACTTAGAATACCTGAGAGTAGCCAAGAGACTAAGACCACGTCAAGCCAGATGGGCGCTTTTTTTTACCAGGTTCACTTTCCATATAACGTACAGGCCAGGGTCGAAGAATACCAAGTCCGATGCTCTTTCCCGGATGTACTGCGATTCTGAAAACCCTGCTCCTCCGGACACTATCTTATCTTCGGGAAATTTCCTGTTGCTTCAGGATGACCTATTGTCACGGATCAAACAGGCCTCTGCAGGAATGGCCTCCTCTTCGGATACAAATTTGCAACTCAGAGATGGCTTGTTGTGGCATGAGGACAGGATTTTTGTGCCGGAAGACTTACGGGTCAGTGTCCTGAGTCTCTGTCATGACCATGAGCTGGCTGGCCATTTTGGGGTACAGAAGACCTCGGAACTCTTGCAGCGCACGTTTTGGTGGCCCCAGCTTATGAAAGACTGTAAGAGTTATGTGGAGTCGTGCACCACGTGCATCCGAAGTAAAGGGAGCAAATCCAGAGCCTGGGGACTGTTGAAGCCTTTGCCCGTACCAGAGAGACCATGGAGAATGATCTCCATGGATTTTATTGTTGAGCTCCCTCCTTCTGAGGGTTTCACCACCATTTTTGTGACAGTGGACAGACTATCCAAGATGGCACACTTTCTGCCCATGAGGGGTACACCTTCTGCTTCCGAAACTGCTAAAATCTTCATTAAGGAAATTGTGCGGTTACACGGCATCCCCGCAAATATCGTGTCAGATCGTGGAGTACAGTTTACTTCCAGGTTCTGGAGAGCGCTCTGCGAGTCCCTCAAGATTGAGCTGTCGTTCTCATCTCAACACGTCAAAAGCGTACTTAAGCGACTCCGAATACACGGATTATACGCCAAACCTGAAAAATGTGAGTTTGAATGTGAAAGCATACAGTTCCTGGGACTTGTTATTTCAGTCAACGGCATTGAGATGGACCCGCAGAAGGTTACGGCAATCCTTGAGTGGCCTGCGCCCACAGATAAAAAGGGCATCCAACGCTTTATCGGGTTTGCCAATTTCTACAGAAAGTTCATTAGGGGGTTTTCCAACATCATCGCCCCCATAACTGGCCTAACCAAACAAACTGTCCGGTTCCGTTGGTCCCCTGAAGCCCAAGGAGCTTTTGAGGCGTTGAAGAAACTGTTTACGTCTGCACCGGTCCTTAGACACCCAGATGCCAGCCTGCCCTATATCTTGGAGGTGGACGCTTCGGAGACGGCAGTCGGGGCAGTGCTTTCCCAAAGACAGGGGCCAAAGGCCCTTCTCCACCCGGTTGCTTTTTTTTCCCGCAAACTATCTGACGCGGAACGGAACTATGATGTGGGTGACTGAGAACTTTTAGCGATCAAGGCAGCGCTGGAGGAGTGGCGGTACTTATTGGAAGGTGCAGCGCACCCAATTTTGATCTATACAGATCACAAGAACTTAGAATACCTGAGAGTAGCCAAGAGACTAAGACCACGTCAAGCCAGATGGGCGCCTTTTTTTACCAGGTTCACTTTCCATATAACGTACAGGCCAGGGTCGAAGAATACCAAGTCCGATGCTCTTTCCCGGATGTACTGCGATTCTGAAAACCCTGCTCCTCCGGACACTATCTTATCTTCGGGAAATTTCCTGTTGCTTCAGGATGACCTATTGTCACGGATCAAACAGGCCTCTGCAGGAATGGCCTCCTCTTCGGATACAAATTTGCAACTCAGAGATGGCTTGTTGTGGCATGAGGACAGGATTTTTGTGCTGGAAGACTTACGGGTCAGTGTCCTGAGTCTCTGTCATGACCATGAGCTGGCTGGCCATTTTGGGGTACAGAAGACCTCAGAACTCTTGCAGCGCACGTTTTGGTGGCCCCAGCTTATGAAAGACTGTAAGGCCCCATACTCACGACCAAACATGTCTGCTGAAACTGGTCCGCGGGCCAGTTTCAGCAGACATGTTCGGTCGTGTGTGGGCGCGAGCGGGCCGAATTCCAGCAAACATTTGCCCGCCGGGCCTTTTCCCAGCAGACAAATATTCCTGGACTTGTTTTAAAACAGTCCGCTGGAATCCTGCCCGCTCGGACATGTACGGTCGTCAGTACAGACCTACCGTACATGTCCAGGCGCCCGCCGTCCCTCGCATGCGTCGAATGACTTCGACGCATGCGTGGAAGCATTTTAAAGGCGGGCCGCCCACGTCGCTGCGTCATTGTCGCGGCGACACCGCGTCATCGACGCGGCGACACCGCGGACACGCCCCGCGTATTGTTTACGCGCGGACTTCTGTACGATGGTGTGTACAACCATCGTACAGAAGCCCTCTGGCAGACATGTATGGTGAAAACGGTCCGACGGACCGCTTTCACCATACATGTTTGTTTGTGTGTACCCGGCCTTAGAGTTATGTGGAGTCGTGCACCACGTGCATCCGAAGTAAAGGGAGCAAATCCAGAGCCTGGGGACTGTTGAAGCCTTTGCCCGTACCAGAGAGACCATGGAGAATGATCTCCATGGATTTTATTGTTGAGCTCCCTCCTTCTGAGGGTTTCACCACCATTTTTGTGACAGTGGACAGACTATCCAAGATGGCACACTTTCTGCCCATGAGGGGTACACCTTCTGCTTCCGAAACTGCTAAAATCTTCATTAAGGAAATTGTGCGGTTACACGGCATCCCCGCAAATATCGTGTCAGATCGTGGAGTACAGTTTACTTCCAGGTTCTGGAGAGCGCTCTGCGAGTCCCTCAAGATTGAGCTGTCGTTCTCATCTGCTTATCACCCACAATCAAATGGCCAAACTGAGAGGACAAACCAAACTTTAGAACAATACCTACGCTGTTTCTCTTCGTTCTCCCAGGAAGATTGGGTCTCTCTACTTCCACTGGCTGAATTCGCATATAATAATTCAATTCACTCTGCTACCAAACAATCCCCTTTCTTTGCGAATTACGGCTACCACCCGCTATTTTTGTCTAATCGTGTCCCGGGAATGTACGGTGCCCGCCGTCCAAGAGACATTAGACTTCTTCAGCGCTAACAACAGGCTTCTCCAGGAAACTATGGCAAAGACTCAGGAGCATAATAAGGAGGTATTTGATAAAAGGCGAAGAGGAGAACTCAACCTGGAACCTGGGGATCTGGTATGGTTGTCTACTGTGAACTTGAGACTTGCCTGTCCGTCTAAGAAACTGGGGCCTAAGTTTATGGGGCCATTTCCAATCAGAAGGAAGATCAACAGTGTGGCCTATGAACTCGAATTACCAGAGTCTTTCCGCATCCATGCGGTCTTTCATGTCACCCTCCTGAAGCCTGACGTCGCTAACCCCTTTCCTGGGCGAAGCACTGATCCACCCGAACCGGTCTTGGTTAACGGTGAGGAGGAATTCGAGATTGAGTCTATCCTTGACTGCAGAAAAAGGCGCAATCAGGTTCAGTTCCTGGTGAAATGGAAGGGCTATGGCCCTGAGGAAAACTCCTGGGAACCTGAACGTAACATCCACGCTAAGAGCTTGATTCGGTCCTTCAAGAACGCTCATCCACTCAAGATGTCTCAGTTGGGCATCCGGAGGCTGCCCATTGGAGGGGGGCAATGTCATGGACTTGGTAGACCACTAGGTGGCGCTAATCGCGCACCGGCGCGCAATAGCGGCAATAGCGCATTAGCACGCATGGGAGCGCGCGTTCGCGGCACGTCGGCGCGCACGGGTGCGCGCAAAAGTGGGGCGCGTGGGCACGCGCAATAGCGGCGCGCGCGGGCCCGTGCTGACGCCATTTTGGCGCCACTTAGGCTATTTAATGGGGCTCTCCCCATAGCCCCCTGCTGCTCAGTCAACAGCGTTCCTGTTTACCCTACCTGATACCTGTTACCTGATTGGCTCCTGTTTCCTGTGACCTTGGCTTACCATTGACCCTGCTGTTCTCCGCCTGCCCTGACCCTTGGCTTGTCTGACTTCGCTTCCGCCTCCTCCTTCCAAACGGTCTGCTGCCCGCCTGTTACTGATCCGGCTTGAACTACGACTCTGCTTTGGCTTCCCCCTGTACCTGATCCGCCCGCCTGTGTTTGACCCGGCCTGCCTGACTCTGCCAGCATCTGTACTACAGCACACCTCCCACCTGCTGCCTGTTCCAGCCATCTGCACCAAGCTCCTGTTGTCTGCTGTCTTACCTCCAGCATCTCTGCAGTTCCTGCACAGCATCTGTGGAGTCTTCAGGGGACCACCGCAGACCTGCACGGCACCTTCCTGGCGCTTGTGCGACTCTGAACTCTAGCGCTCCCTGTCTGCTCTACCAGGGGTTCCGGAGTCAGAGGAGCAAGAGTTGCCATTCCCTGCACGCCAGGCTCTGCTCTGTACCAGGTACGTGACAATGTTCTAGAGTGAAGCAAAAAAAAAAAAAGTTCAGAGATAGTTCCAAGGGTCAAACATCATAGCAGCCACAGACATATCCAATATACATACCGAGCATTGAATTTGTAGTTTAAAGTGGAGTTTCCAAAATGTTTTTTTCATTATTGTGCTCATTAGACGTAAAAATGAAAAAAAAATGTTTTACTCATCTGAAAATGCCTGTTGCTATGCGGTTCCACAAAATCTGCCTTTGGAGTCACCTAGGATTCTGACATCATCTCCCTCTAATGCTCCTGGGAAATGTGTGTCATCATTTTCCAGGATGCAGTGCGCTACCCAATTATGACTCCCCATCCAAGACTTCCAGGAAGTAAGGGCCAGATCCACAGCCAGCGCCGCAAATTAAGTTACTCAAAACCTATGTCATTTAAGTTATGGCGCCCTAAGTTGGTGTCGTAATTGCCGTATCCACAGCGCATTTGCGCACAAAATTGCGCTTGCGTAACTTAAATCCCAAGGCGTAAGGCGGGGTTATTGCAAGTGGGAAGGAAGTGGGCGTGCTTCATTGTAATGAGCCGTGGCCCCATGCAAATAAAGGGCCGGCCGTACTGCGCATGCGCGCACGAATCTGCTTCTCACTGGGCATGTGCAGAACTTTGCTCGGCGCAATCAGTGAGATAGGTAAAAGGCCAAGCGTACTTAGTTTGAGGATCGCCCTGTGTATAAATAGCCCCAGTCAAACACACTTCCCTTGCAAAAGTATTTCCCTGTGTTACCCTTCCTAGAGCAAGTTGCTTCTGCTCTGAATGTTTGTCGGTGTTTGTTGGTGAGTTGTGTGTGATAGAGAAGTTTTGGAGGAGTATTAGATAGTAGTTGGTGTTTGTTTCTGCTAAGTGTATTTTCTGTTTGTTTTTTTCTGAGTGTTTTTTTTTTTCTGATTGTATTTTGTGTTTGTTTTTTTCTGATTGTATTTTGTGTTTGTTTTTTTCTGATTGTATTTTGTGTTTGTTTTTTGCGTGTTTGTTTTTGAATTTGTAGTAGCTGTCTGCTTGTGTGTTTTGCTTTTTGTGTGTTTCTTCTGTGAGTGTTTTTGTTTGTTTGTTGTGTGTGTATTTTTGTTTGTTTGTCCTGTGAGTTTCTTCTTGTTGCTGAGTGGTGTCTGTGATGGCACCCAAGCGCAGGAAGCTCAATTTTAATCAGGTTGAGAAGCAAATCCTTGCTAGGTCCATCGTCCTATATGGGCGCTATTTACATGGGCCTGATAGCCGGAACACCTCCCCGGCCCAAAGGAAGGCGATTCTAAAGAAGATAACGGATCAGATCAATGCGGCAGGGGGGGGGGGAAAGACGAGGACCCCTGCTGGCATCCAAAAAAAGATCAACGATCTAAAGAGCATGGTCCGGAACAAGGTGGCTAAGATCAATGCCCATGCCAGGGGCACTGGAGGAGGGGGACCCTGCCCCATCCGTCTGAGTGAGGAGGAATGGGCAGTGGCCCGGTGTTTCCAGCCAGAGCAGGCGGTGGGCCTGCGTGGATATCAGACAGGTGTTCCTGTGGGGCCAGGTACGTTTTGGGTTTTTCTATCTGGTGATTAGCATGTGTGGGTGGGGGAAGGGAAGATGTGCCAAGTGTGTGGATCCTCAAACCTGTGATTGTTTTGTGTCCTCCACAGATGACCAGGAGATTGCAGGCCCATCAGACCAGGAGGTTGCTGGCCCATCAGGCCAGGCTGCTGCACCACCCCAAGGACAAGAGGCTGCTGAGGAGTCCCCAGGGGAGGGGAGTGGCCAAACCTCCCCTCATGAGGAGGGTGAGGGGGAGGAGGATGAGGGGGTGGAGGAAGAAGATCTTCAAATTGGCTGGGAAGTCCTTTTGGCCTCTGATATGATGACCTTTGAGGATACCCTTGAGGCTACCCCAGAGGCTGGCAGCAGTCAGGCCACCATCAGGGGTAGCCCCTCCCACTCCTCCCCCAACAGGCCGCAACCCACAAGGGTCACTCTCCCCCCTCCTCCCAGGCCACAAACTCATTGGCGGTCATCACATGTTTGTGGGACCTGAAGACCGCCACAACAGGCGTGGTCCAGGAGGTGACTGCCCTGACCCAGGCTGTGCAGGACAATACCCGGGCTGTCCAGGACAATACCCGGGCTGGCCAGGCCAATACGGCTGCCGTCACTGTCTGTCTCACAAGGATAGCAGTGGCCTTGGAGGGCAGGCCAGCAGGAGGACAGACACCAGGGGAGGCTCCTCCTTCCCCTGCTCACTCACCCCCCCATGAAGATACTCCCTCCCCTGCTAACACCCCCCCCCATGAAGATACTCCCTCCCCTGCTAACACCCCCCCCCCATGAAGATCCTCCAGTTGGCCGTGCCCGTGGGCAGCCCAGATGGAGCAAACGCTGCCGATATTAATTTGCAGGGGTACTTTTTTTTTTTTTATATATGATTTTGTTTGGTATACTATACTTATGATTTGGTTTATGTGTGTGAATGTGGGGGGGGGGGGTGGCATTCCTGATTAAATAAGGGTGTCACCCTCAGTTTTGGTGGAGAAGGGATCCCCAGGACCAGGGAGAAGTGATCCCAGGTCCCTGAATGGTGTATGAATGCACAGTAACAGAATTGGAGCCGTGGCGTGGCGTTACTGCTCCCAAGTACCAATGGGGGGGGGGTACTTGGATCGAATCCAATTAGATGTGCATGTGATATGTCTGTGCTAGGGACCACAGTGGTGTGCATTTATGCATTCTCATTGTGACATAATTAATGTGTGTGTTTACTGTGCAAAGATGCATTCTGCGAGGCGTCTCCTGACTGCTGTTCCCTCAGAAGAGGGGGTACCCTCGGTCACTGAAGTCACTAGTCTAGCTATGCGCATGGATGCCCCTGGCATGTTGGCATACAGATTGTAGTCCAGCAAGTGTGTGTGCTCAGCTCTTCCTTAATGGTGTTACTTTAGCTGACCTTTACACGGCATGTGTAAAATTAGGGCACCTTTTATAAAGTGTAAATTTACACATTGAATCTAACAGAAGCACAGGGCGTAATCTACGGCGCACACACTTAATTTTGTGGATCGCCCTATCTCCCTCATTTGCATCTTTGCCTATCAAAACAGCGGCGTTTCTAGCGTAATTTGCGCACAGAAAAGCGCCGGTGTAATTTTTTTAGGTAGGACGGAAAAACCTGATTTTAAGGCGTATCTCGTTTTGAGGATCAGGCGCAAATATACGCGCCGTGTAAATTTCAATTACACCGCGTATCTCGAGTTAAGTCGGCGCATCTGCTTTGTGGATCTGGCCCAAAGTTCCCAATTAGGCAATTCATCTTTTGGATTCAGTAATTCAGCAGTATCACCTCTGTGCAGGTATCAGAGAGCTGACCCTGGAAAGAGTAATACTGACTGGTAGAGACATGTGTTTTACAAGAAACAAACAATTGAAACTATGGAGCCAACAAATGCAAATGCACCATCCACATGAGTCGGCCTCTACCCCCCTTGATAAATGTAAAGATACAATTGTATAGCATAGGTAGTTCATAAAAATCCTATAGGAAGGGTGTTGTACTTCAGTAGGCAGCTCCACCTGAGACAGGAATGAATCTCCGACATTACAAAAATGGAACACAAGAGGGAGCCAGCATCAATGTGTTAATTATGATTAAAAAGCCAAATGCAAACTCAAAGAAATGACCACATCCTGCCTTGTGTCTCATGGTGGCTCTCCTAACTTCTTGGAACATTGAACTTGGTTTCCTCACTGACAGTCACAACACGCTGTTTGGTGTCACACTGCTCTTACAGTGGACAGGTTCCATCCAATGTGGCATGGCTGCGGACAGGGTGGATAAAAATCGTTTTTTTTTTTTTATATGATTTTTTTTAGTTAAATCTTTTTTTTTTTTTTTAATCAAATTTATTTTAATAAAATGCTTTTGGAGTAAAAGTATATCTAAATATAGTTTTCCATATAAAAGATATACTAATAGTTTAGTTTATTCCGCATGAGCATATGTAGCATGAGGCATTCTGTAGCATTCTGCAACATTTAAATTTTTGGTAAACTCATTTAAAATATCCAAGCTCTACAAGCTGATATAGCATGCACTGCATTGATGCATTCACACGATTTCACAGTAATCATGAGATAAAATAAAGTTCAGGAATATTCCTGTAACGGAACGTCCCACACTCCGCTTGAGTGCTTCCGTCATATACCGCTTCCTATCAGTCTGGATATAGATATCAGATATTCCAGCTGCCCTCAACACACAACGAGACGAGACTTGTTTGTGTGCTGAACATGGATTGTTTAATAGAACCAAGAATGAAACCTTATATACAGTTTAAAGAGGAGGTAACCAGAACATAAATTAACATGAGCTAATTAGTTAATCATTTACCCAGACTAGGCGACTCAGATATGACCTTTCAGAGTAGACGTCCAATCTCCGCTCACCTGCTATACAATACACATTATCATAAGTGTAAACACAGGACATATTCACACAATAGCAGGGTCAATTAGCATCTAACAGTATGTGTCCCAACATGATGAATCAGTCACTCTTAGGCCTCATTCACACGACGGACCGTTCGGGTCCGCCTGTCATGCTGTCCGTTTTCATCAGATCGCTCCATAGGAGACAGCGGTGCCCAACAAGCCCCTCACCGCTCAGTGAGCAGACAGGAGCTTGTCATCCGTCGGCTCAGTGGAGATCTGCAGACTGATCTCCTGCTGAGCTGGCGGGAGCAGGCGAACTCCGTAGGAACGGAGTCCGCCTCGTGTGAATGGGGCCTTACAATTAACCCGTTGAGTTCAGAATCAACAAACAGTAAATAGTTATTTAAAGATATCCTGGAATATATTGTGGATTATAATTACATAATAATCCCATCTCAGGTAGTCCAAGATATAATTTCTCAGTCATCCTATGCCCCTAGTGGACATAGGATGATTTTAGACATAAGATGGTTCAGGGATGTCCCCGGTGAGTCTGTCACAATTCCTTTTGTTTTGGAAATCTACACTACAAACTGTATGACTGTTTGAAAATAAATGCATCTGTACCAGGCTCTAATGCCGTTTACACACAATTTTTTTAATTGGTCGTTAAAAACGGTCGTGTGTAGGCTCCAGACCAATTTTGTCGATGAGAAAAATGGGCATTAAAAATTTAGAACCTGCTGTATTTTTTTCTCATCGTATTTTACGTCGTCGTTTTTCTCATTGTGAAAAACGGCCATGTGTAGGCTTTAACAACGGGGAAAAAAAGTGCATGCTCAGAAGCAAGTTATGAGAAGGGAAATTTGTATAATAAGCCCAAATGGTGGGGCCATTCGAATGGAACTTCCCCTTTATAGTGCCGTTGTATGTCACCACGTTTTGCTCGAGCATTTTTTATCATGATTGTGTGTATGCAAGGCAGGCTTGAGAGGAATCACGTTGGAAAAACTTTGTTTTTTTCCATGACATGAAAAACGGTTGTGTGTACACGGCATGAGTGTTAGGAGGAAGGGCAAGCAGTAAAAATGAAAGTGAAACCTTCTAAGCAGCTTATAAACCTTGTGATCTTTCTGCATACAGGTGAAAATCGAAAAATTAGAATATCGTGCAAAAGTTAATTTATTTCACTAATGCAACTTAAAAGGTGAAACTATTATACGAGATAGACTCATTACATGCAAAGCAAGATAGTTCAAGCCGTGATTTCTCATAGTTGTGATGATTATGGCTTACAGCTCATGAAAACCCCAAATCCACAATCTCAGAAAATTAGGATATTACTGTAATCAATAAAACAAGGATTGTACATAGAACAATATCGGACCTCTGAAAAGTAGAAGCATTTATATGTACTCAGTACTTGGTTTGGGTTCCTTTTGCAGCAATTACTGCCTCAATGCGGCGTGGCATGGAAGCTATCAGCCTGTGACACTGCCGAGGTGTTATGGAAGACCAAGATGCTTCAATAGCGGCCTTCAGCTCTTCTGCATTGTTCGGTCTCATGTCTCATCTTTCTCTTGGCAATGCCCCATAGATTCTCTATGGGGTTCAGGTCAGGCGAGTTTGCTGGCCAATCAAGCACAGTAATCCCATGGTCATTGAACCAGGTTTTGGTGCTTTTGGCAGTGTGGGCAGGTGCCAAGTCCTGCTGGAAAATTAAGTCTGCATCCCCATAGAGCTTGTCTGTGGAAGGAAGCATGAAGTGCTCCAAAATCTCCTGGTAGACGGTTGTATTGACCCTGGACTTAATGAAGCACAGTGGACCAACACCTGCAGATGACATGACTCCCCAAATCAACAGACTGTAGAAACTTTACACTGGACTTCATGCATCTTGCAGTGTGTGCCTCTCCATTCTTCCTCCATACTCTGGCTCCTTGGTTTCCATATGAGATGCAAAATTTGCTCTCATCAGAAAAGAGGACTTTGGACCACTGAGCAACAGACCAGGTGTGTTTTTCTTTAGCCCAGGTAAGACGCTTCTGATGTTCTTTGCTATTCAGGAGTGGCTTGACAAGAGGAATACGACATTTGAAGCCCATGTCCAGGATCCGTCTGTGTGTGGTGGCTCTTGATGCACTGACTCCAGCCTCAGTCCTCTCCTTGTAAAAGTCCCCAACACTTTTGAATGGCCTTTTCCTGACAATCCTCTGCAGGCTGCGGTCATCCCTGCTGCTTGTGCACCTTTTTCTTCCACACTTTTCTCTTCCACATAACTTTCTATTAATGTGCTTTGATACAGCACTTTGGGAACATCCAACTTCTTTTGCAATTACCTTTTGAGGCTTTCCCTCCTTATGGAGAGGGCCAATGATGGTTTTCTGCACAGCTGTCAGGTCAGCAGTCTTTCCCATGATTGTGATTCCTACTGAACCAGACTGAGAGACCATTTGAAGGTTCAGGAACCCTTTACAGGTGTTATGGCTTAATTAGCTGATTAGAGTGGGACAAGTTGAGCCTAGAATATTACACCTTTTCACAATATTCAACATTTCTGAGATTGTGGATTTGGGGTTTTCATGACCTGTAAGCCATAATCATCACAATTATGACAAATCACGGCTAGAACTGTCTTGCTTTGCATGTAATGAGTCTATCTCATATATTAGTTTCACCTTTTAAGTTGCATTAGTGAAATAAATTAACTTTTGCACGATATTCAAATGTTTCGAATTTCACCTGTATTTTGAAGTGCTTTATTCCTTCCTTGAGGAGAAAAATGGCAGCAGGCCGTAAAAGACCCAGTTTGGGAATATTTTAATGACATTCCGCTACCTATGGGTAAAGCAGGTATGCGTGCAAAATGCCAGTAATGCAACAAAAGGATGCCCAAGTGAAACAACATCATGAGAAGACGTGCTGTGATTAAGCCCAGGTTCACGCTGGGTTGCGGGAGTGAAGCCGTGAGAGTTCAGCTGAACTCGCACGATTTCACTCCCGCTGGCAGTCCCGATTTCGGCCACGATTTCAGAGACATCTGTGCAGGTTTCTGCACAGATGTCAATGTAAATCGCAGCCCGAAATCACAAAAAGTAGTACAGGAACTACTTTTTGAAATCGGTGCAGTGCCGCAGATGCGGCGTCGCACCGATTAGGACGGTGCCATTGCCGACAAATGATGCCGATTTGAGATGCGATTTGACATCTCAAATCGCATCTCAAATTGTACCAGTGTGAACCAGGCCCAAAGGACAGTGTTTGCCGTTTTTTTTTTATGTGGTCCCAGTTGATATATTCAGTTGGTAAGTTCTTTTGTTTGTTTTTTCAAACATATTTTGATTATGTACTTCAGTTATTAAACATTGATGTTCGAGCAAATACAAACAGACAAAAAATTAACTTGCTTGTATGAGGAAAGACCCTGGCGATATACACAGATCAAGAGTATGGTTAAAAACGTCTCTCAATAAGAGGGACAAAGTCCAGATGAAAGGGGAGAGAAATCCATGTTCCAGCACTAAGAGCAGCCAGTTTTTACCACTTAAGCCCCGGACCATATTGCTGGTCAAAGACCAGAGCACTTTTTGCGATTCGGCACTGCGTCGCTTTAACTGACAATTGCGCGGTCGTGCAACGTGGCTCCGGAACAAAATTGGCGTCCTTTTTTCCCCACAAATAGAGCTTTCTTTTGGTGGTATTTGATCACCTCTGCGGTTTTTTGTTTTTGCGCTATAAACAAAAATAGAGCGCCAATTTTGAAAAAAAATGTATATCTTTTACTTTTTGCTATAACAAATATCCCCCAAAATATATAAAAAAATAGGATTTTTGTACTCACCGTAAAATCCATTTCTCTGAGTTCATGGACGGACACAGCAGCCTTTGACCTTAGGGTTATATCCGCTTCCTTTAGGAGAGTTAGGCAGAAAAAAAGCACTTTCCTCAGTGCAGCTCCTCCCAGGGAGCGTGGTTTCCCGGGTATAACCCACACCCTGCCTCAGCAGCCCCAGTTCGTAACAAGCAGTACAAACAAAGGAGGGGTGGGTGCGGTGTCCGTCCATGAATGGACGGACACAGCAGCCTTTGACCTTAGGGACGTCCCCAAGCAGTGTCAAAAAAAATTGAGGGGTGGGAAAACAACACAGCAAACCAAGCTTACACCCCAAACAAAACCGGAGTTACTCAACGGAAGAACTCCAACCTTAAACTGCCGCCTGTAACACCTTGCGGCCGAAAGAGGCATCAGAAGATGCAATCACATCCACCTTGTAAAACTTTGAAAAAGTGTGGACCGACGACCAGGTCGCTGCCTTACACACCTGTAACACAGAGGCTTGATGTCGGAAAGCCCAAGAGGCACCGATCGCCCTGGTCGAATGCGCCGTAACCCGAAAGGGAGGCGCCCGCCCCTTTAGGCCATAGGCCTGAAGCACAACCTGTCTGATCCACCTAGAAATGGTGGCCGACGAGACTGCCAGACCTTTTTTAGGACCATTCACCGACACTTACAGTGAGTACAATTTCCGGAACGGAGCCGTAGCCAATAAGTACACTTGTAGGGCCCGAACCACATCCAGGGAATGTAAAGTGGCCTCCTTCGGGTTCTTCGGCCGAGGACATAAGGATGGAAGAACAATGTCCTCAATGTGAAAAGCCGAAACAACCTTTGGGAGAAAAGACGGCTGCGGCCGCAGCACCACCTTAGCCTCATGGATGACCAAGTAGGGAGCCTTGCAGGACAAGGCCGCCAGTTCAGACACCCGTCTGATCGATGTAATCGATACCAGAAAAAACACCTTCTGTGACAGAGTCAAGAAGGGGATCTTCCGAATGTCCTCAAAGGGAGCGACCTCAAGCACAGAGAGGACCAAATTCAAGTCCCATGGGGGCAGTGGAGGGCGCACAGGAGGGGCCACATGCTGGACCCCCTGCACAAACGTGCGCACCAAGGAGTGTGCGCAGCCAAGGGTCTCTGAAAGTAAACAGCCAGAGCTGAAATCTGACTTAACCGTACTTAAGGCGAGAGCCTGGTCCACTCCCCGCAGTAAAAACAGCAGAATTTGGGACACCACGTATGTACGGGGGTGCAATCTCATCTCCTCACACAGAGATGTAGGCCCTCCACGTACGATGGTAAATCCTCCGTGAAGTAGACTTCCGTGCACACAGCATGGTAGAAACCACCGAGCCTGATAGGCCCCGGTCCTTCAACACCTGGCTCTCAACAGCCATGCTGTTAAAGCCAGCGACTGTAAAGCAGGGTGGAAGATCGGACCCTGCGACAGAAGATCTTCTCTCAGGGGTAGACGCGAAGGGGCGTTTGCCACCAGACGCACCATGTCCGCGTACCAGGAGCGGCGCGGCCAATCTGGTGCGATCAGGATTGTTGGAATCCCTTTAGCTTCCACTCTGCGCAGCAGGCGAGGAAGAAGCGTCAGAGGAGGGAAGGCGTAAATTAGGCGATAGTGACCCCAAGGCGCCACCAACGCATCTGACGTGTCCGCCCACGGGTCCTTTGACCTGGCCACGAACTGTGGCACCTTCCGATTGAGATGGGACGCTAGCGGCATCAGCGCCCAAAGGCGATTCAGTTCGCATGTGTTGCGCTATATAAGTTATTCACTCACTCACTCAGAAGGTCCACGTCTGGAGTGCCCCACTTTCGGCACAGACTCTGAAACACCTCCAGGTGAAGTGACCACTCTCCTTGGTCTAGTGGTTGGCAACTTAGGAAGTCGGCTTGCCAATTCTGTACTCCCAGAATGTACATGGCCAACAGAACCGGAACGGACCTTTCGGCCCACTGAAGGATGTGCGCGACCTCCGTTGCTGCAGCTGAACTCCGTGTGCCTCCCTGATGATTGATGTACGCCACAGCCGTGGCGTTGTCGGACTGGATCCTGACCGGTCGGCCCTGCAGATCCCGGGACCACCTAGCAAGGCACAGCTTGATTGCTCGGAGCTCCAGTATATTGATAGGAAGGCGGGACTCCTCCTGAGTCCAGCGTCCCTGGGCTGATTGGGTGCCCCAAACGCCCCCCAACCGGAGAGGCTGGCATCCGTCGTGACCACTGTCCAGTGGCACGGCAGAAATGACTACCCGGTCCGAAGCACCGGAGACGTCAGCCACCACACCAGGGAGGCCTTGACCAGTTGACTCAACTGAGTCTGGTAATCCAGAGATGACGGGAGCTTATCACAACATGACAGAATTTCCTTCTGTAGCTCCCTGGTGTGAAATTGGGCATACGGAGGCCACCATCAGACCCAGAACCCTCATGCAGAATCGAAGAGATGACCACTTATGGGTCGACAACTGCTGTACCGCAGATCGCAGAGTCTGAAGTTTCTCCGTTGGGAGAAAAACTCTCGCCTCAGCGGAATCCAGGACTAGTCCCAGGTATTCCAGTCTCTGAGAAAAAAACAACACTGACTTCTGGACATTCAGAAGCCAGCCGAACTCTTGGAGTCCGACACGTGATAGACACGTGCTCTTCTAATTCTGAGCCTGAAGAAGCTCGCAGGAGAAGGTCGTCCAGGTATCCCACGATAGCGATCCCTCGCTGTCTCGGCAGGGCTAGTATCGGGGCAAGCACATTGGTGAAAATCCGTGGTGCCGACGCCAAGCCGAACGGGAGGGCCACAAATTGAAAATGGTCCTCCCGACCGCAAAGTACAGAAACCTTGGGTGCTTTGTGCATATAGGAACATGTAGGTACACGTCCATGATGTCCAAGGACGCCAGAAAGTCCCCCTGATGGAGCGCTGCTATTACCGAGCGAATCGACTCCATCCTGAATTTTTGCACCTTGACAAAACAATTGAGGGCCTTGAGGTCCAGAATTGGACCGAACCAAGCTGCGAAGCCGGCCCCCCACCCGAGACATGGGCGGGGGCAGACCTTCATGCGGAAGCAGGCTTGTCCGCAGGCTTGTTAGGCTTGCGGTACCAGGTGCGCTTCTCCCTCGCAGCGGGGGTCTTAGCACCTTGCAAACTTTTTCCCGCCGCACTGGGCGCACAAAAAAAATGCTTGGGAGTAGTAAAGGAGGGCCCTTGCTTACGGCGAGGCTCCTTGCCCTTCCCAGACTGTGGGAGCAGCATGCTCTTACCACCTGTGGCATCCTTAATTATGTCATCCAGGGATGCCCCGAAAAGCCAGTCACCCTTAAAGGGCAAATCCACTAAGGCCTTCTTTGAGGACTGGTCCGCAGACCAGCATTTTAGCCACACAAGGCGGCGCAGTACCACCGCATAGGCGGAGGCCCTGGAAAGCAAGGGAAGCGTATCCAGGACCGACTCACAGACGAACTTCAGACCCTGAACCAATTGTTCGGCCAGGTCCTTACAGGTCTCGGAAGCATCCTGCACCTCCAGCTCCTGAAGCAAAAGCTTTGCCCGTAGTCCCGGCCAAAACCGGTCTCACAGCCGAACCCACTACTGTGAACATGGAGCGGGCCACAGCCTCCACTCTACTATCTGCGGGGTCCTTAAAGGCAGGAGCCCCTTCCACAGGCAATGTGGTGGCTTTGCTCAATCTGGACACGGGAGGGTCCACTGACAGAGGAGAGACCCATTTTTTCAAAAAATCCTACTCAAAATTATAACGGGTCGCAAAGTATTTTGGAACCGCAAAAACTTTTTGCGGCGTATACCATTCCTTGTACAATAATTTGTCCAAATAAGGAAACACTTTAGTGGTGCGCGGCGGTTTGCGGAACCCAAATGGGACTGGCACATCTGGTGCCTCCGCCAGATCCTCAAGTTTCTGAGTATCACGCACTGCAGAAATAAGCCCCAACAAATTCTTTATCAGCAACTGACCCTGAAGCAGAGTCATCCTCACTGTCCGCAGAGTCATCCTCACTGTCCGCATCCTCTGACATGACAGAACCAGAGCCCGACGCAATAGTAGGGCCTGATTCTGAGTCAGAGACATCCCCAGAAGCAGGCTCAGGGAGGGGGTGCTTTTTACCCCCCTTCTGGCCACTAGCCGCTTCAAATCTGGCGAGAAACGCCTCCAGAACAGCCAACATTGCCTCAACAGATGTGGCAAGGGTAAAGGCATCAAGGGTTAACTCAGGCATGTTTGGGGCAGAAGTACCAGGTTCAGGCTCCATAATGCCCCACTGCTGTGTCACCCGATACTGCAAAGCAGAACCACCCACCGGTCACCTCCTGGCTGCTAAAAACAGAAGTAGAGGCCCCCAGGGAACTCACCACCCCACCCGGTGCAGCATGAGCTGAAAAAAAGGGAGATTTGCGGTCTTTTGCAGCGCTAAAACAGCCATACGAGGCCAAGAGAAATCCAAGATGGCCGCCGTTTGAGGAAAAAAACACCAGCGGGCTACAAGAAAATGGCCGAGCTATGTAAAACGCGACCACGGCAAAATGGCGGCCGTTGCGCAGTTTAAAATACCCCAGTGACGCAGCACACAGTAACACCTGCACAGTAAAAAACAGCCCCACGCATACACACGGACCCCGGTGGCAATAAGAGACCCCAGGAGGCCCCCCCTCACAGCCTCTACCCAGTATGGGGAAGAAGGGAGAGGAAAAGGGGAGAGAGGAAAGCAGGGCGGACCCTCAGTCGACCTCCCCAGGGAAAACACCAGCCATACCACCTTGCCAGGGCAAGGGGCCACTACTTACCCATCCTGCGACCACCAACTGGAGGTATCCCAGACAGAACCAACGTCCACTAACGGCATGGCTGTCAGACACACTGTGACAAGGCCATAGTGACCGGTCATATGTGTGTCCTGGAACATGTAGTTCCCCGGCTGCCCCTGGAGCAATGGGGCCTGTCGTGGACGACCCAGAGCTGAGCTGAGGGCCGCCACACGCTCGATGGCCAAACATGGGGGGACTACAAAAGTCAAGACCCAGCCTGTCACCCAGTCGGCAGTTGATAGAAGAATCCCAGGATTCAAAAATGCAGGAATAAAACAATAAAAAGTGAAAAAAAAAAAAAAAAATCGCAAAAAAATCTCCAGAGTACAGGGACTCCAGAGTGCCTGTCCTCTCCTGACATTAGGCAGAAATAAACTGGGGCTGCTGAGGCAGGGTGTGGGTTATACCCGGGGAACCACACCCCCTGGGAGGAGCTGCACTGAGGAAAGTGTTGTTAACACTTAAAGTGCTTTTTTTCTGCCTAACTCTCCTGAAGGAAGCGGATATAACCCTAAGGTCAAAGGCTGCTGTGTCCATCCATGAACGGAAGAGAAAACATTTTTTTTCCTGTTTAGGCCGATAAGTATTCTTCTACATATTTTTCGTCAAAAAAAAAAATCGCAATAAGCGTTTATTGATTGGTTTGCGCAAAAGTTATAGCGTTTACAAAATAGGGGGTATTTTTATGGCATTTTTATTAATATTTTTTTTTTTACTAGTAATGGCGCCGATCAGCGTTTTTTTTTCGGTACTGCGACATTATGGCGGACACTTTTGACACATTTTTGGGACCATTGTCATTTTTATAGCGATTAGTGCTATAAAAATGCATTGGATTACTATAAAAATGACACTGGCAGTGAAGGGGTTAACACTAGGGGGCGGGGGAAGGGGTTAAGTATGTTCCCTGGGTGTGTTCTAACTGTAGGGGGGTGGCCTCACTAGGGGAAATGACCTATCTTCTGTTCATACATTGTATGAACAGAAGATCAGCATTTCTCTCCCTGACAGGACCAGGAGCTGTGTGTTTAACGAGCGATCGCGTGTGCCCGGCGGCAATCTTGCCCGCCGGGCACACGCACGGGAGTCGGGGGCGCCGACCTGCCACTGTAAAACGACGGCGGCTGGTCGGCAAGTTGTTAAAGAGCTAGAAGCAGTTCCTGCAATGCAACAAAGAAAAACATGCACAGCGCCTCCAAGTGCAGTATGGGTAAACCATTTAATGATAAGGCAAAAGTAATACTAGTCCCAAAAGGAGCATGAATACAAGCATTGTAGTAGTAATCCTGCAGCAGGAACCGGGTGTGTTTTTTTCCTGAAAGTCTGTGTCTCTGGAGTGCAGCTGACAGCTCGTGCAGGTGGATTCCAGTATTTGCAGCCTCTGGAAACAGCAGGAAACACAGGAGAGATCGGAGATGACTGAGTTCCCTGCTGTTCTCAGAGGCTGTGAATGCTGGATTCCACCTGCACGAGCTGTCAGCTGCACTCCAGAGACACAGACTTTCCATTTCTTTTGTGAGTAGTTTTACTTTTGCCTTATCATTAAATGGTTTACCCATACTGCACTTGGAGGCGCTTTTTCTTTAAGCAAATACAAGAATATGTAATATAATGTTATTGTTTTCATTAAATAATAGAATTTGAGTAGTTCTCTATGTGTGATTAAAGCGGAGTTCCACCCAAAAATGGAACTTCCGCATTAAGTGTAGGTTACCGCCTGACATGCCACATTTGGCATGTCATTTTTTTGGGGAAGGAGCGGGTTTTTATAGGCTTCCACTTCCTCCCTAGTGCCAAGGTGTTGGAAGAAAGATCACCTCTCTCCCTTCCCTGCAATCTTCTGGAACACGTCACAGGTCCCAGAAGATTGCCCAGCCAATCACAGTGCAGCTCGCATATTCGCATTGCGTGCCCAGCTGTGAAACCACAGCCGGGCGCCCACAGTAACAATGCCGGCACTGTGGAGAGGAGGGGGAGTGGAGCGGGGCTCCATGCGCCCGCATCGCTGGACCGTGGGACAGGTGAGTGTATGTTTATTAAAAGTCAGCAGCTACACTTTTTGTAGCTGCTGACATTTCAATGAGTGGAACACCGCTTTAACCTAAAATTGGTTCTGATATTGCGCTTTTACTGATCAGACGGCTTATTGTTCTAAATAGGAAACTTTAGTTTTGTTTGCAAATATTAAATAGGTAGATTCAGGTAGGGGCACGCTAATTTGCGGCGGCGTAGCCTAGCGTGTTTACACTACGCCGCCTTAAGTAAGAGAGGCAAGTACATGATTCTCAAAGCACTTACCTCCTTACTTAGGGCGGCGTAGTGTAAACGCGGCGGGCGTAAGGGCGCCTAATTTAAATGGGTTGGAGGGGGGCGTGTTTAATGGCAATGAGACTTGACCTCACGCTCTCGACTACTGCGCATGCGCCGGGCGCCTACATTTCCCAGTGCGCATTGCGGCTAAGTACGCCTATTGATTTTGAAGTGGACGTAAATGACGTAAATCCCGATTCGCGGACGACTTACGCAAACAAAGTAAACATTTCGAATTTCGCGGCGGGAACGGCGGCCATACTTGACATTACTATTCCACTAGGGCCTAGCTCTAACTTTAGACAGCCTATCTCTTACGTAAACGGCGTAAAAGTACTGCGTCGGCCTGACGTACGTTTGTGAATCGGCGTATGCCCTCATTTACATATTCTACGCCGACCGCAATGGAAGCGCCACCTAGCGGCCATCCAAAATATTGCAATCTAAGATTGGACGGCGCAAGCCGTCGTATCTTAGATATGTTTAAGCGTATCTCTGTTTGAGCATACACTTAAACATACGTCGGCTTAGATTCTGAGTTAGGTCGGCTTATCTACTGATAAGCCGGCCTAACTCTTTCTGAATCTACCTAAAAGATTCTAACTACCAGCAAGAAAGAGTCCTTACATTTCAAGAGCACCTGTCATTTCAGACCCACCATGGCAGCGCCTGTTAGCGAGCATCCACTCACCTGCTGCTGCCACGTCCCTCACTATAATGATTTATCTTTGTCTCATTTTGTTTACATCACAGAAACCTGACATTTTAACAGGGGTGTGTAGACTTTTTATATTCACTGTACATACATATTTCATCTGTCATCATTTCAAAAACATGTATACCTGTACTATACCACCCCTTTCTCAGAGGTATCAAAAAGGTCACACAAATTCTAGATTATTGTTATCTATTCAAACTAGACTAGATTGTAATGTAATCAGCTACTGTAGAATGGATGATGGTCTTCAAAAGGAGCAAATGGCCAATGGAGGTATGTCCATGTTCAGACACAGAGAAGTATTGCAAAAATTAAAACGAGTCCATAGCCCTTTGATATACCTGGTGACATCATATGCAAAAGTACACATTTTAAAAATAAGTGTGACCCTATGAAAGAATTCTGAAGTGGAGAGTGTATGTATGTGAATGTATACAGAGCGTGTGTATGTAAATATATATATTCTTTTAGATGTTTATTTTTTTATGAACATTTTTTACATAGTGCAACATTTTAAGTCAAAGTAACGGTACAATAATATACATTCAGCACAGTGCAACATTGAGGCCAAACTAAAAAAAATCGTAGTTTATTTAAAAAAAAATGGCAACTGCAGCTTAACCACTTCATTACTGGGCACTTAAACCACCTTCGTGCCCAGACCAATTTTCAGCTTTCAGCGGTGATGCATTTTGAATGACAATTGCGGTCATACAACACTGTACCCAAATTATATTTTTATCATTTTTTTCCCACAAATAGAGCTTTCTTTTGGTGGTATTTGATCATCTCTGCGATTTTTATTTTTTGCGCTATAAACAAAGACATTTTTGAAAAAAAAAACACAATATTTTTAACTTTTTGTAATAATATCCCAATTAAAAAAAATTAAAATAAAAATTCCCCTCGGTTTAGGCCGATACGTATTCTTCTACATATTTTTGTTAAAAAAAAAAAAAATCGCAATAAGCGTATATTGATTGGTTTGCGCAAAAGTTATAGCGCCTACAAAATAGGGGATAGATTTATGTTTTTATTTTTACTAGTAATGGCGTCGATCTGCGATTTTTTTGTCAGGCCTGCGATTTTGCGGCGGACGTATTGGACACTTTTGACACAATTTTGGGACCATTCACATTCATACAGCGATCAGTGCTATAAAAATGCACCAATTACTGTATAAATGTGACTGGCAGTGAAGGGGTTAACAGTAATGGGGGGAGGAAGGGGTTAAATGTGTATCCTGGGTGTGTTCTAACTGTGTGGGGGAGGGGACTGACTGAGGGAGGTGACCGATGCTGTGTCCCTATGTACAAGGGACACAGATCGGTCTCCTCTCGCCCTGACAGGACGTGGAGCTCTGTGTTTACACACAGAGCTCCACGTCCCTGCTGTCACCACCGATCGCGGGTACCTGGCGGACATCGCGGCCTCCAGGCACACGCATCGGATTCCCAGCGATGCGCCGGGCACAGTGTTTCCCCGCTGCGCGCCCCCAACGGCGCGCACGGGGAATGTAAACAGGACGTCCAGGGACGTCCACCCGTCACTTGACAGCCGCGCTGTGGATGTCTTTCGTCTATAGCGCGGATCTCAAGTGGTAAAGACTGAAAAATATCAACATGTAATCCATATACTTAAATTAAAACTTGCAAAATGCCATGCAGCCAATGTCCAGTGGGGCCTTAAGAGAACCAGTCAAGATAGCTTTTTTTTTTTTTTTTTCGGTTCAGTCCAGTATTATAGGTCAGTTTCCAGAAGCAATGCTAGTTTTAGGGCAGGATCCTGGCTTTGTATTATTCTGCCCTGGAAACAGCACAGTTTCTGAAAATCACATAATGGCAGTCTCCGGCTTTGGATGGGAGCTTTAGCTGTGCCACTTAACAGATTCTATTTAATGAAAATGTACACCTTTGCCTCATATAATAATCTTTTTCTGCATTAAAGTTCTTCTCTCAGACCTATCTTCATCGCTTTAAAAATATGGACATCAACTTTCTCATCATAAAGGACCTGAACCACTTGAAAATGTTGTCTCATCATGTCCAGGAACTCATGGTCACGTTGGTATCTAAGCTTACACGACAATAAGATAACAGTATTTTCTGAACTTAGATGGAGAATAGTCTTCAGCAGATCTTGGAAGGTTTCCTCCAGATAGATGATATCTGCTCCTACTATGACATCAAACGTTGAGAAATTCTCCAATCCTTTACCCCATTCGAGTGGTTTCACAGAAATTTTGTGTAGAAGATCTGCTGGAAGATTATCATGAACATTTGTCTTTAGAAATTCCAAAGCTACTTCTCGATCTGTGACTGTAACGTCAGCACCTGGAACAGAGGAAATTGATTGTGTAAAACGCAGTAATAAAATTGTTTTAGATTTATGAACAATCACAATCTACGTACTACAGTGACCAACAATTCTACCCTTGACTTAATGGTCCTTCAATTCTCTGATTTTTTTTTTTTCTGAATTGATTTAACACTTAAAGCATAACTATACTTACCTTCTCTCTAATGGCCTGGGTCCCTTGTCGGTGCTTACAACCTCTCCCCGAGTCTTCAGGCATCTCCATGGGCCAGAGTTGGATGATGTAACTCCTGCGCATGCACAGGAGTCAGTCATTCCAGCATACAGGGACAGTGCTGGCCAAGTCAGCTGCATGCACAGCTCAGTTTACATGCTGCAGAAGACTGTCAGCAGGCAAGTAGGTGTACTTTATTGCAGAAGAGACATTTCTTGTTTCTTCTTTGATAATAGCCTGCCTGCTCACAGGCTCTAGTAAAAGTTCCTCTTTAGAGTATGTGTTAACTGGCTTTAGCTTTGATGGCATCAGTTTAACCACTTTAGCCCCGGAAATTTTTTTTTGGCTGCTCAATGACCAGGCCATTGTTTCCGGTATGGCACAGTGTTGATTTAACTGACAATTGCACGGTTGTGCAACGCTTTTTTTCCCACAAATAGAGCTTTCTTTTGGTTGTATTTGATCATCTTTGCGATTTTTTTTTTGTGCTATAAACAAAAAAAAGAGCATACATTTTGAAAAAAAAAATACAATATTTTTTACTTTTTGCTATAATAAATATCCCAATAGTTTTTTTTTTAAAAAAAGCATTTTTTTTCCTCAGTTTAGGCTGATATGTATTCTTCTACATATTTTTGGTAATAAAAAAAAATCACAATAAGCGTATATTGATTGGTTTGCGCAAAAGTTGTAGCGTCTACAAAATAGGGGATAGATTTATGGCATTTGTATTATTATTATTTATTTTTTTTACTAGTAATAGCAGCGATCTTTATCCGGACTGCGGCATTATGGCGGACACATCAGACACATTTTTTGGGACCATTGGCATTTATACAGTGATCAGTGCTATTAAAATGCACTGATTACTGTAAAAATTTCACTGGCAGGGAAGAAGTTAACACTAGGGGGCGATCAAGGGGTTAACTGTGTTACCCAATGTGTGTTCTAACTGTGGGGGGAGGGGACTCACTATAGAAGATGACAGATTGTGGTTTCTAGCCATTAGGAATTCACAATCTGCATCTCCTCTCCTCACAGAACAGGGATGTGTATATTTACACACACACGTCCCTGTTCTTCCTCTCGTGCCCACGATCGCGCATGGCCATCGGTCATCGCGTCCGCCGGTCACGAGCATCGGCACCCCCACAGTGCAGTGGGCGCCTGCTATCCCGCTTAAAAGAGCCGATGTACAGCTACGATGGCTTGCGGGATTGTGCCGACCTGACGCAGAATAATGACGGCAGGTCGGCAAATATATATATATTTGTTTTCCCGCAATTTTCTGTGGTCAAGAGGAAAGTGTAGGCAAAGAGTACATCACTGCCTATATACAGGTTTATCACATGCTGATGTGCACCCCCTACCCGGCACCTGCTGTGTACAATTGTACACAGCTGGAGCCTGTCAGCAAGGGACCTGCTGATCGGCTGTGTACAATCACAGCCCAAAGCTCTCTGTTGATAAAAAAAACCTGAGCTCTACACACAGGGAGCAATTTTTCAGTTTCTCGTCCCTGCTTTACTGAGAGATCTAGTAGAAAAAGCAGCATACATTATACACATTGTTAAGAACACATTTAACCCCTTGATCGCCCTAGATGTTAACCCGTTCCCAGGCAGTGTCATTAGTACAGCGACAGATCACTGATTACTGTATTAATGTCACTGGTGAAGTCAGTGGCAGTTCCCTCAGCATCAGCTAGTATCAGATTGCCCACCGCACTATTGCAGTCCCATTATAAGTTGCTGATCACCGCCATTAGTAGTATAAAAAATAAATAAAAAATCCAGTGTGTGTGTGTGTATATATATATATATATATATATATATATATTTGTTTTCCAGTATTTTTTTTAACAAGGAAATGGAGCAGAATACATTTTGGCCAAAATGTATGCAGAAATCTTTTTATTGCATATGTTTATTAGCAGAAAGTAATATATATATATATATATATATATATATATATATATATATATATATATATATATATATATATTCCAAATTTTCTGTCTTTTTTTGTTTATGTAACAAAAATAAAAACCCCAGTGCTGATCAAATACCACCAAAAGAAAGCTCTATTTTGCAGCATACACACAGTCGGAATTTCCGACAACAAATGTTCGATGTGAGCTTGTTGTCGGAAAATCCGATCGTGTGTACCGTATTTATCGGCATATAAGACGACCTTTTGGGCTTAAATACTTGCCTCAAAACCCGGGGGTCGCCTTATACGCCGGGACCAGACCTCGGGCATCCATTATTTAAAAGCCGCGCCTCCTCCTTGTGGTGTTTCGTGATAGGTGGAACACTTGGTTTTCCAGCAGAGCCTCTGTTCGGTGTTCTGCCTATCATGGATGTCTTCTCATCCTCGGCTTCGGACGAGAGGACCTCCTTGATAGGCGGAACACAGGCGCCTATCACGAAACAGCATGAAGAGAAGGCGCGGCTTTTGAATAATGGACGCCCGCAGTACAGGACCAAAGGTATGGCACAGTGAGGCATTTTGACGGCACAGTGAGGCATGGGGTGGCAGAGTGAGGCATGGGATGGCACAGTGAGGCATGTTGATGGCACAGTGAGGCATGTTGATGGCACAGTGAGGCATGTTGATGGCACAGTGAGGCATGCTGATGGCACAGTGAGGCATGCAATGGGCTGAATAAAGCATGTTCCTGTCAGTGTTTTTTCCTGTCAGTGGTTGTTCTGGCTACCCCTCAGCTTCCAGACAGACTAGTAGGAAGGGGGTCGTCTTATACGGCGAGTATATCCCAAAACCAAAATTTTAGCTGGAAAATTAGGGGGTCGTCTTATACGCCCAGTGAAAAAATATATATAATAGTGCGCTATATTACAATGTGTTGGTAAAAAAATATAGTGTGTAAGGCTGCCGACACAACATGGAAAAACTGTAAGACAAAATATAAAGAAAAATGTGGCGCCAATAAAAACACAAATGCCCTGTAAGGCAGTATCAGACTCAACAAAATCAATGAGACTTGGACAGTGAGTACATATGAAGAGATCAAGGAGACTCCCCCACAATCAGGTGAGTACCCGGATCAATAAATCGTGAATAATGAGTGTATCGACTCAAACCACATTTCCAATCAACAGGGAAGTGAAATCCACAATGTAAAAAACTGTGCACATGAATGAAAACAAGTAACTGTGATATTCATAAAGTGTCAAAGTAGAAAAGAACAATGGTTGTCATGAACCATGAAGTCCCATTTAGTGCATATAAATAATTTGTATGCATAAAGTTTATACAGTCCCAGGGAACATCAATCTTTATGGTAAACGGTGTATTATCTCCAGACAAAATCAGCAGTAGAAATAAATAAGTTGTACCCTTACCGGATGGAGTAGACCCACATCTCACCATACGGTGGGGGGTCTTCAAAGCTTGCGTAGGCCGATTGCCTTACAGGGGTAACTCTCCAGACACTCCTAAAGCGCTTTTCCGGTAGGACCTTTCCACTCTGATTGAACCAGGGATCTGGAACTGGTGACAGTGATGATGATATTCCTGGAGGTAGTTGGAGTTCTCAGGGGATCCAGTGTACCAGTATAAATTAAAAAGAAAAGAAAAAACACCTCCTCATCGCATAAAAAATGTATTAAAAATTTTCAAAAATAAGGATAAGCTCCCAAAAGTCTCAAATAAGGGATTCTCAATAAACCATTATCACACCAAAAAAGAAAGCAGCACTGCAAAAGCAATCTTAGCATCAAGGCACACACACTTCAGAGAAGGATAAAAGTAGCTGTGCGCAGTGTGGGATGGATATGATCAGATGCCCGACCGGTTTCGTATCAAAATACTTCTACTGGGGTGCATATCTGAATCATCTTCTCCCCCTGCGCTTTAAATACCATCTCTACTTACCCCCATAGGACCAGCACTCATCGTTAATGGCGTGCGTTCCAATTGCTGGCATTTCCGGTAGGCGTGCGCTCCAGGCGCCCGGAAATGACATCTATTCAATCCAATGGTTAAAAAACCCCTGTCTTTCCTGTGTATGTTACAAGCGCTCCAGGCGCCCGGAAGTGACATCTCCTGTGTATCAGCCCATCAACATGATCTCCCCTCAGCTCCCCTCCCTTCCAGGAGGATGAGCCAATCAGCACCAGTCCCAGCATGTGTGAGTCTAGAGAGGCGGAGCGCATCATAGGCCGACGTTAGCCCCGCCCCCTCATGACACAGCTCCATAGTAAGGAGATATGCAGACGTTGTGCCCGTGTATAAACACAACAGCACCTGCAAATTAGTGCGTGGAGGAGGTTCATTGATCTATAATGGATCACAGGGCGATCAGTGGAGATGTAACAGGGAAAATATCAGAGGAAAAGGGAACATAAAGGATGGCTAGAACATAGAGACATGTATGGAGGGCCTCCTGGTGGTGGGAATTGGTAAATGAAATTACCATACCACCTATATTCATGGGCTGCTACATAACACAACTCTCATATGTAGGCGCCATCTAGTGGTCAAAAACGAAAATGATGAAAAAAATGACCATTTAAATCGTCCCATATTATTAAGCTATTAATAATCTATGAAAATTAAAATTAAAAATTACTTTTTGGATTGTAGATGGTGTCCTGGGAGTAAGTAGAAAAATGGAAAGATTATTCAAAAAACAGAAAAAATATATAGAAAAAATATACAGTGACTTATAAAATTCCAATATGTTAATACTGGTCATATAAATCAGGACTGGTTGATGAAGGAGTTGACGTCCCACTCCACATTAAGGCCGTGGGGGACGTAACTCTTCAATTGGTAGATCCAGAAGACCTCAAGCTTTGATACACCCCGAACACTGGGCTCACCTCTCCAGTGAGGAACGAAGTGGTCAATAACCTGAAAGGTCGTCCCCTCAATTCTTTTATTATGCTGTTCAAGAAAGTGCCTGGGTACAGTATGTTTTGTGCACCCCTTCTTGATTTTGGCTATGTGTTCCCCTACCCTTATGGTGAAACTTCTAATAGTGCGGCCCACATATTGTTTCCCACAATGACAGGTAATGAGATACACCACGTGTTTGGTGGCACACGTGGAAAATATTTTCATGGGGAATACAAAACCGGTTACTGATGATGTAAAGCTAACTGTTTTTCTCTTATTAGAATTATGTAAGCATACCTTACACTTTCTACAAGGGTGATAGCCTTTGGATAAAGGGAAAAAGGAAATTTTTCCTGGAGGGTCTGGTATATTTGGCGCAAGTTGATTTCTTAGAGGGACAGCCCCTCTATAAATCACACCTGCTTGTGCAGGAAGAACCGGTCCCAACAAGGGATCATTTTTCAAAACTGCCCAGTGTTTTTGAATGATACTTTTAATTTGTCTGTATTGGGTGGAAAAAGTGGTGAAGAACGAGTGTTTAAATTTGTTATCTTGTGCTATTTTAACCCTTTCCACAGTTAATGTGGACCTATCTACTGTAGAGATTTTCTTAATTTCTTCTTCTATGGCCAGCTTACAGTATCCCTTTTCCACAAACCTTTCTTTCAAAGTTTGTGCCTGGACCTTGAAATCATTTAAGTTAGAGCAGTTCCTTCTTAGTCTAAGCATCTGGCTACGGGGCACCGAGCCTAGCCAGGACGGGTGATGGCAACTGTCCTGTGGGATGAACCCGTTGCGGTCCGTGCTTTTGAAGTATGTCCTAGTTTTAAGTTGATGGTTTTCAACAAAGATTTCAAGGTCAAGGAAGTGTATACTTAAGGGACTCGCCTCATAAGAGAGACAAATCCCAACTTGATTGTCATTCAAGATAGTCATGAAGGTATCAAGGGAGGTACGATCCCCTTTCCATAGGAGGAGGATGTCGTCTATATATCGAGCCCACAGAACGATCTCAGGTCGCTCTAGAGCATAGACGACATCCTCCTCCCATTTGGCCATAAAAATATTAGCCAGACTGGGGGCAAACTTGGCCCCCATGGCTACACCTTTCTCTTGTAGATAAAAGTCACCTCCGTACCAGAAATAGTTGTGAGAAGTTGCGAACCTCAACAGGTCCATGATGAATAACTTCTGTATCACAGGAATAGTTTCTACTCTATCCAAAAAGTGGTCAACAGCTTGAAAACCTAAATGATGGGCGATACTGGTGTATAACGAGGCCACATCAGCTGTGACTAATAAAAGGTCCTCCGTATAGGGTACCTCTTGTAATTTGGCGATAGTGTGTCTGGTGTCCTTCAAGTAGGAGGGTATACTTTTCACAATAGGTTGGAGATGGTAGTCTATGTATTTCCCTACTCTGGATGTTATTGAATTAATGCCACTTACAATAGGCCGCCCTGGTGGACGGGTACTATTTTTGTGTACTTTGGGCAAGTAGTACATGACTGGTATACGCGGAACCTTAGGCACAAGGTAACTCTTCTCTTTATTGTCCAATATTCCCTTTCTAGCCCCCATATCAATAAGTTTTTTCAAAGAAACCTTAAATTTAGAAGTGGGGTTCGAGGGTAATTTAATATATGTGGAACTGTCCCCCAGAATATTATACATCTCTTCGTTATAAGCAGTTTTGTCAAGAACCACTATCCCTCCTCCCTTGTCCGCAGGACGGATCACCAGATCCCTCCTTTCACATAATGTCTTTAATCCAAGTTTAATGTTAGGGTCAGAATAATTCCTTTTGACAGGAAGTTCTTCCAAATCTTTGATGACTAAATCTCTGAACACTTTGACACTAGGTGCTATTGGACATGAAGGGTTAAAGAGGGAAGGGTTAGAAAGCCCCGTATGTATAATCTCTGTAGTAACCTCTGGGAGACTCGGTCTACAGGGATTGGAAATAAAATACCTTTGGATATTCATTTTTCTCACGAACTTTTGTACATCAATAAAAGTATTAAATTTATTGAGAGTTCTGGATGGGACAAATTTTAAGCCCTTGTCTAAAACCACTTTCTCTGCATTGGTAAATTCAGCTGAACTTAAGTTAAAAATTCCCGCCAATGTTATACTCTTCTCCTTTTTCTTCCTGGCCCTCCTCCCCCCTCTCGTCCCCCGTTTCGTTCGTCTCCCCTGGGGAAGTTCTCTGGTCCCCTGTGAAAATCCCCCGGGTGGGTGGACTTGGGCAGATTTTGATTATAATTATAGGGTGGTCGATCAAAATGGTCGTCATCCCTTCCCATATAACCATAATGGGACTCGTGGGTCCTAGATGGATAATCATATCGAGGTGTACGTGGTCCACCTGGTGTACCGTATGATCTAGGGGGGTAAGCAAAATAATCCTCTCTCCTGTAAGGTGATCGATCATGGTAGGATCTATCTCTTGATCTTTCTTTATGACCTTGTGGTTTCCCTTTCATACCTTTACCCCTTCCCCTATTTGGGGGTGGGGGACCACCATTGGAATAGTTGGGAGTTCTAGGCCCTGTTCCAGTGGTGTTTTGTCTCATGTCTTTAGGCATAGAGACCTGAGTCATAGATGGTTGTGAAAAGGAAAGGACTTTGGCCTCACTAGTGGAGGGCTGTGATACCTCCATTTCCAAATTGGAAGCATTGACATTGGAATCAGCGCTTATTTTGGCCTGCCAGCTGAATACTGACCCGGCCTTATAATCAGCAAAATCCCTTGTATACTTCTTCTGTTTTTTGTTCTTTTGGTCTTTTTCTTCCTTCTCTAAGTGATTCCTCAAGTTGGTTGATAATGTAATATATTCTGTAGTAGATTTGGAAGATACTCTCAATAAATTTAATACTTTTATTGATGTACAAAAGTTCGTGAGAAAAATGAATATCCAAAGGTATTTTATTTCCAATCCCTGTAGACCGAGTCTCCCAGAGGTTACTACAGAGATTATACATACGGGGCTTTCTAACCCTTCCCTCTTTAACCCTTCATGTCCAATAGCACCTAGTGTCAAAGTGTTCAGAGATTTAGTCATCAAAGATTTGGAAGAACTTCCTGTCAAAAGGAATTATTCTGACCCTAACATTAAACTTGGATTAAAGACATTATGTGAAAGGAGGGATCTGGTGATCCGTCCTGCGGACAAGGGAGGAGGGATAGTGGTTCTTGACAAAACTGCTTATAACGAAGAGATGTATAATATTCTGGGGGACAGTTCCACATATATTAAATTACCCTCGAACCCCACTTCTAAATTTAAGGTTTCTTTGAAAAAACTTATTGATATGGGGGCTAGAAAGGGAATATTGGACAATAAAGAGAAGAGTTACCTTGTGCCTAAGGTTCCGCGTATACCAGTCATGTACTACTTGCCCAAAGTACACAAAAATAGTACCCGTCCACCAGGGCGGCCTATTGTAAGTGGCATTAATTCAATAACATCCAGAGTAGGGAAATACATAGACTACCATCTCCAACCTATTGTGAAAAGTATACCCTCCTACTTGAAGGACACCAGACACACTATCGCCAAATTACAAGAGGTACCCTATACGGAGGACCTTTTATTAGTCACAGCTGATGTGGCCTCGTTATACACCAGTATCGCCCATCATTTAGGTTTTCAAGCTGTTGACCACTTTTTGGATAGAGTAGAAACTATTCCTGTGATACAGAAGTTATTCATCATGGACCTGTTGAGGTTCGCAACTTCTCACAACTATTTCTGGTACGGAGGTGACTTTTATCTACAAGAGAAAGGTGTAGCCATGGGGGCCAAGTTTGCCCCCAGTCTGGCTAATATTTTTATGGCCAAATGGGAGGAGGATGTCGTCTATGCTCTAGAGCGACCTGAGATCGTTCTGTGGGCTCGATATATAGACGACATCCTCCTCCTATGGAAAGGGGATCGTACCTCCCTTGATACCTTCATGACTATCTTGAATGACAATCAAGTTGGGATTTGTCTCTCTTATGAGGCGAGTCCCTTAAGTATACACTTCCTTGACCTTGAAATCTTTGTTGAAAACCATCAACTTAAAACTAGGACATACTTCAAAAGCACGGACCGCAACGGGTTCATCCCACAGGACAGTTGCCATCACCCGTCCTGGCTAGGCTCGGTGCCCCGTAGCCAGATGCTTAGACTAAGAAGGAACTGCTCTAACTTAAATGATTTCAAGGTCCAGGCACAAACTTTGAAAGAAAGGTTTGTGGAAAAGGGATACTGTAAGCTGGCCATAGAAGAAGAAATTAAGAAAATCTCTACAGTAGATAGGTCCACATTAACTGTGGAAAGGGTTAAAATAGCACAAGATAACAAATTTAAACACTCGTTCTTCACCACTTTTTCCACCCAATACAGACAAATTAAAAGTATCATTCAAAAACACTGGGCAGTTTTGAAAAATGATCCCTTGTTGGGACCGGTTCTTCCTGCACAAGCAGGTGTGATTTATAGAGGGGCTGTCCCTCTAAGAAATCAACTTGCGCCAAATATACCAGACCCTCCAGGAAAAATTTCCTTTTTCCCTTTATCCAAAGGCTATCACCCTTGTAGAAAGTGTAAGGTATGCTTACATAATTCTAATAAGAGAAAAACAGTTAGCTTTACATCATCAGTAACCGGTTTTGTATTCCCCATGAAAATATTTTCCACGTGTGCCACCAAACACGTGGTGTATCTCATTACCTGTCATTGTGGGAAACAATATGTGGGCCGCACTATTAGAAGTTTCACCATAAGGGTAGGGGAACACATAGCCAAAATCAAGAAGGGGTGCACAAAACATACTGTACCCAGGCACTTTCTTGAACAGCATAATAAAAGAATTGAGGGGACGACCTTTCAGGTTATTGACCACTTCGTTCCTCACTGGAGAGGTGAGCCCAGTGTTCGGGGTGTATCAAAGCTTGAGGTCTTCTGGATCTACCAATTGAAGAGTTACGTCCCCCACGGCCTTAATGTGGAGTGGGACGTCAACTCCTTCATCAACCAGTCCTGATTTATATGACCAGTATTAACATATTGGAATTTTATAAGTCACTGTATATTTTTTCTATATATTTTTTCTGTTTTTTGAATAATCTTTCCATTTTTCTACTTACTCCCAGGACACCATCTACAATCCAAAAAGTAATTTTTAATTTTAATTTTCATAGATTATTAATAGCTTAATAATATGGGACGATTTAAATGGTCATTTTTTTCATCATTTTCGTTTTTGACCACTAGATGGCGCCTACATATGAGAGTTGTGTTATGTAGCAGCCCATGAATATAGGTGGTATGGTAATTTCATTTACCAATTCCCACCACCAGGAGGCCCTCCATACATGTCTCTATGTTCTAGCCATCCTTTATGTTCCCTTTTCCTCTGATATTTTCCCTGTTACATCTCCACTGATCGCCCTGTGATCCATTATAGATCAATGAACCTCCTCCACGCACTAATTTGCAGGTGCTGTTGTGTTTATACACGGGCACAACGTCTGCATATCTCCTTACTATGGAGCTGTGTCATGAGGGGGCGGGGCTAACGTCGGCCTATGATGCGCTCCGCCTCTCTAGACTCACACATGCTGGGACTGGTGCTGATTGGCTCATCCTCCTGGAAGGGAGGGGAGCTGAGGGGAGATCATGTTGATGGGCTGATACACAGGAGATGTCACTTCCGGGCGCCTGGAGCGCTTGTAACATACACAGGAAAGACAGGGGTTTTTTAACCATTGGATTGAATAGATGTCATTTCCGGGCGCCTGGAGCGCACGCCTACCGGAAATGCCAGCAATTGGAACGCACGCCATTAACGATGAGTGCTGGTCCTATGGGGGTAAGTAGAGATGGTATTTAAAGCGCAGGGGGAGAAGATGATTCAGATATGCACCCCAGTAGAAGTATTTTGATACGAAACCGGTCGGGCATCTGATCATATCCATCCCACACTGCGCACAGCTACTTTTATCCTTCTCTGAAGTGTGTGTGCCTTGATGCTAAGATTGCTTTTGCAGTGCTGCTTTCTTTTTTGGTGTGATAATGGTTTATTGAGAATCCCTTATTTGAGACTTTTGGGAGCTTATCCTTATTTTTGAAAATTTTTAATACATTTTTTATGCGATGAGGAGGTGTTTTTTCTTTTCTTTTTAATTTATACTGGTACACTGGATCCCCTGAGAACTCCAACTACCTCCAGGAATATCATCATCACTGTCACCAGTTCCAGATCCCTGGTTCAATCAGAGTGGAAAGGTCCTACCGGAAAAGCGCTTTAGGAGTGTCTGGAGAGTTACCCCTGTAAGGCAATCGGCCTACGCAAGCTTTGAAGACCCCCCACCGTATGGTGAGATGTGGGTCTACTCCATCCGGTAAGGGTACAACTTATTTATTTCTACTGCTGATTTTGTCTGGAGATAATACACCGTTTACCATAAAGATTGATGTTCCCTGGGACTGTATAAACTTTATGCATACAAATTATTTATATGCACTAAATGGGACTTCATGGTTCATGACAACCATTGTTCTTTTCTACTTTGACACTTTATGAATATCACAGTTACTTGTTTTCATTCATGTGCACAGTTTTTTACATTGTGGATTTCACTTCCCTGTTGATTGGAAATGTGGTTTGAGTCGATACACTCATTATTCACGATTTATTGATCCGGGTACTCACCTGATTGTGGGGGAGTCTCCTTGATCTCTTCATATGTACTCACTGTCCAAGTCTCATTGATTTTGTTGAGTCTGATACTGCCTTACAGGGCATTTGTGTTTTTATTGGCGCCACATTTTTCTTTATATTTTGTCTTATACGCCCAGTCGTGTTATACGCCGGCAAATACGGTATGCTCCATCGGACATTTGCTGTTGGAATTTCCGACAACAAATGTTTGAGAGCTAGTTCTAAATTTTTCCGACAACAATAGTTCTTGTTGGAAATTCCGACTGTGTGTACCCAATTCAAAACACAAAAATCCTACGCAAGCTCGGAATCATTTTGACGCATGCTCGGAATCATTGAACTTAATTTTTCTCAGCTTGTCATAGTGTTGTATGTCACCGAGTTCTACGTTCGGAATTTCCGACAACATTTGTGTGACCGTGTGTATGCAAAACAAGTTTAAGCGAACAATCCGTCGGAAAAAAATCCACAGTTTTGTTGTCGGAATGTCTGATCGTGTGTACGCGGCATTTGTGTGAAAAAAATTACATACGTTTTGGTACAGTGTTGCATGACTGCGAAATTACCAGTTAAAGTAGTGCAGTACTGAATAGCAAAAAAATCTATCAATTGACTATTATATATAGTTGTGCTCATAAGTTTACATACCCTGGCAGAATTTATGATTTCCTGGCCATTTTTAAGAGAATATGATAAATAACACAAAAACTTTTCTTCCACTCATGGTTCGTGTTTGGCTGAAGCCATTTATTATCAATCAACAGTGTTTACTCTTTTTATATCATAATGACAACAGAAACTACCCAAATGACCCTGATCAAAAGTTTACATACCCCAGTGCTTCATACCGTGTATTACCCCTTTTAACATCAATGACAGCTTGAAGTCTTTTGTGGTATTTGTGAATGTGGCTCTTTATCTTCTCAGATGGTAAAGCTGCCCATTCCTCTTGGCAAAAAGCCTCCAGTTCCTGTAAATTCTTGGGCTGTCTTGCATGAACTGCACATTTGAGATCTCCCCAGAGTGGCTCAATGATATTGAGGTCAGGTGACTGAGATGGCCACTCCAGAACCTTCACTTTATTCTGTTGTAGCCAATGACAGGTCGACTTGGTCTTGTGTTTTGGGTCATTGTCATGTTGGAATGTCCAAGTACAACCCATGCGCAGCTTCCTGGCTGATGAATGCAAATGTTCCTCCAGTATTTTTTGATAACATACTGCTTTAAATTTGCCATCAATTCTGTCCAAATTCCCTGTGCCTTTGTATCTCACACATCCCCAAAACATCAGCGATCCACCTCCGTGTTTCACAGTAGGAATGGTGTACCTTTCATCATAGGCCTTGTTGACTATGGTTGTGGCCAAAAAGCTAAGTTCTGGTCTCATCACTCCAAATGACTTTGTGCCAGAAGGTTTGGGGCTTGCCTCTCTGCTGTTTGTTGTATTGTAAGCAGGATACTTTGGGGCATTTGTGTAGTAATGGCTTTCTTCTGGCAACCATTCGACCATGCAGCCCATCTTTCTTCAAGTGCCTCCTTATTGTGCATTATCTTGAAACAGCCACACCACATTCCGAGAGTCCTGTATTTCACCTGAAGTTATTTGTGGGTTTTTCTTTGCATCTCGAACAATTTTCCTGGCAGTCGTGGCTGGAATTTTAGTTGGTCTACCTGACCGTGGTTTGGTTTTAACAGAACCCCTAATTTTCCACTTTTTGATTAGAGTTTGAACACTGCTGATTGGCATTCTTAATTCCTTGGATATCTTTTTATATCCCTTTCCTGTTTTATACAGTTCAACTACCTTTTCTCACAGATCCTTTGACAATTCTTTTGCTTTCCCCATGACTCAGAATCCAGAAACGTCAGTGCAGCACTGGATGAAAGATGCAAGGGTCTGTCAGGAGTCCAGAAACTCATCGACTTTTATACACACACACTAATTACAAGCAAACAGATCACATGTGAAGATGGTTACCTTTAATAACCATTCAAACCCCTTTGTGTCAACTTGTGTGCATGTTATCAGGCCAAAATCACCAGGGTATGTAAACTATTGATCAGGGTCATTTGGATATTTTATGTTGTTATTATGATTTAAAAAGAGTAAACACAGTTGATTGATAATAAATGGCTTCAGCCAAACAATAACCATGAGTGAAAGAAATGTTTTTGTGTTATTCATATTCTCTAAAAAATTCTGCCAGGGTATGTAAACTTATGAGCACAACTGTATGTATATGTAATTATATATATATATATATACATATATATATATATATATATTACACACGCACACACACACACACACACACAGTTCATGACTGTGCTGGGCTACATCTAAAAAGTAGTCTGGATTTACTGGAGTGCTGACTGGAGTAAACAGGATAATGAAGTAGACATGAATGTTAAACACCAGCTGTCAGCTGTTTATAAGGCTCTACCATTCTTGTGGAATTTAGAGCTTTTTATATTTTATGTATAGAGTGCAGTACATCTTTTTAAAAGAGTTTTACCTTTTTACTTTTGTTAATTAAAACAACACTTAGTATGTTTCTTTATCTGGTCAGTCCATCATTATTCATTAGGCCCCTTTCACACTACCACGACTTCAAAGCCGTGCGATTTTGCCATGATTTTGCAGCGATTTCAGGGAATGTCTGTTTAATATTGAGGTCTATGGGCCTCAACTCGCATTAAAGTCAGACCAAAGTTCTACAGAGACTGATTTGAAGTTGGTGCGACTTAAAGTCACGCAGATATGAATGGTTAGCATTGGGAATCATGGGAGTACGACTTGTCATGCGACTCTAATGTCCAAAGTCCCAGGAAAAGTCGCACAAGTGTGAAAGGGGCCTTACATAGAGAAACTCTTGCAAGTCTTCTAAATCTTTTCACCCAAGATTCACACAACTTTCACCCAGAAGTCACACATTTTTCCAACTGAATCCAACAAAGAAAGTGAGATAGCTGCAAGAATCTTGTTAAAAACATTTATAAATAGACCACTTAAAGCATTATTAAGGCCCCTTTCACACTGCCGCGATTTGAAAGTCGCGCGATTATGCAGCGATTTCATGGAAATGCCTGTATAAACTTGAGGTCTATGGACTTCAACTAGCATAAAAGTCGGACCAAAGTAGTACAGGAACTACTTTGAAGTCAGTACGACTTGAAGTCACACAAATATGAATGGTTATCATTGGGAATCATGGGGTGATGTCCAAAGTTGCAGGAAAAGTCGCACAAGTTTGAAAGGGACCTAAACCTCAAAACAAAGTAATGTAGTGCAGCTTAATAATCCCTAGATGTAGTGGTTGCATTATCTTTTTCTTTTTTAGCCTTTATTTCGCCTAGTGATCCGAAAATACAATACAAATACAACACTTAACATCACTTCTGAATTTTTATTTTGGTGTACGAGAATTTTCGTAACTTTATTAACCTCTTCATTTTTGATATATTAACAAGCAACAAAAAATGGATGGTCATTTGTCCGAAAATCTCATTATGTGTACGAGGCATTAGGGTCTTATTCTGGATGAAGTAGTAAAGCAGAAACCTTTGGACAGCAGCACTGTCAGCCTGGGGAGAGGGTAGTGGTAGACAACCAGATTTAGATGGACTTGACCAACAAATTAAAGAGGAACACCAGCTAAGCCTAGGTTCACACTAGAGCTGCAAGATTAATCGTCAAGAATTGTTATTGCGATTTTTTACCCCGTTGCGATCTTGACAAAGTATTTCCCGATCTTTCTATGCAGAGAATTCTCTCTGCTCTCAGAGTCAAAAGAAAGGAAGAAAAAATCCGGGCAGTCTGCCAAGTATGAGAACATTCTTTAGCAGTGGAACATTAAAGTGGATGTAAACTCAATTCATGAAATTTGAGCTGGGCACATATATATCTGCAGTAATTTGTTATCTCTTTTCAATGAGCTAAGTCTAAAGCCTCGTACACACGCTAGGTTAACCAGAGGACAACGGTCTGAAGGATCATTGTCACAGGTTAACCTATGAAGCTGACTGATGTTCCGTCATGCCTACACACCATAGGTTAAATAACTGATCGTGTCAGAACGCGGTGACGTAAAACACAACAACGTGCTGAAAAAAACGAAGTTCAATGCTTCCAAGCATGCGTCGACTTGATTCTGAGCATGCATGGATTTTTAACCGATGGTCGTGCCTACTAACGATCGGTTTTGACCTATCGGTTAGGAATCCATAGGTTAATTTTAAAGCAAGTTTGCTTTTTTTTAACCTATGGGTAAATAACCTATGGGGCCCACACACGATCGGTTTTGACCGATGAAAACAGTCCTTCAGACCGTTGTCCTCTGGTTAACCTATCGTGTGTACGAGGCCTAATAGCTCTCTTCTGAATGGTTTCTCTGTTATCAGCCTGAGAACTCCTGACATATTTTTTGACTTTTTAGATAAAAGCAGCCTGAATCTTTTGTCAAAGGAGGTTGCTATAATAGATTAGCAGAGAGCAGCTCCTATTACAAAACAGCTCTGAGAGTCTCTGCCTATGAGGAGAGGGGGTCTGTGTCTTTCCTCCAATCAGCAATTTTAGCTAACTTGGCTGTATGCCCAGACATCACACTCTGTGTTAACCAGGAAGAGAAAATCTCCTAACAACATTTTGAAGATTTCAAATGTTAAATATTAAATACAAATGGAAAATAGAGGATCAGGAGCTAGGTATATGTTAATATACTTTAAAAGCTACTGTTAAACTAACCATTATTGTATCACTAATGTGCAGAAAAACAAATGACATGAAAATTATAATATTTTCTTTTACTGTTTTTATGACACTTACCAAGTAATGCAGCCACAATTCCAACCAATCCTGTTCCTGCACCCAGTTCTATCATAGAGCGACCCTGCAGATTAATGCCTCCAGTTTCTAAGAACATGCAAAGAACAACTGCCTGTGGTATAATGGTACATAAATTAGTTTAAATATAAAAAATAAAAAAAATACTTGGCGTATGAGAATTTTCGTGACTTTAGTAACCTCTTCATTTTCGATATGAAGAGTAGCACGCAAAAAGAAACGGATGGTCATTTGTCCAAAAATCTCATTATTGAATTGGTCCCGGCAATACAGAAAAAAAGCCCCCCCCCAGTCCATTACCAGGCCCTTTGGGTCTGGTATGTATATTAAGGGGAAACCCGAACCAAAATAAAAAAAAATGCGTTAAAATCCATACCAGACCCTTATCCGAGCAGGCAACCTGGCAGGCCGCAGGAAAAGAGGGGGGAGGAGAGAGCGCCCCCCCCCCCCGGAACTGTACACTGTACCAGGCCACATGCCCTCAACATGGGGATGTTTTTTCGTACAGTAGCAGGGCGCTTTTAAAACCTAAGAGGGGGTTAGAAGCACCTGTGATGCAGTTCTGCCCATTTATTCCAATGGGCAGGGGCGGTGTGGGAGCAGTGTATACACTGTTCCCACACTGCCCCAAAGATGTTGCTTGCAGGACTTTTTTTCCCCCTCCTGCAAGCGCACCGCCCCAGTGTGAAAGCACTTGGGCATTCCCACTGGGGTGGCTTGAGAGGCAGTTTTCAGGCACTTTACAGGTGCTATTTTTAGCTCTAGAACGCCTGAAAATCGTGTGAAAGAGGTCTAAAGATAAAATAACAAAATGTTTGTTTTGTATCTGATTGTATTATGTTTGAGCCCAAGCTGTCCTGTGGATACTAAGCAGAAATGATTTCTGTATCTACAAAGTTATACAACCTGATACATATCTGTTGAGTTACTGAGACGTCTTAACACATCTTTTAGGTCTTGGAAGCACAACAAGCAACGCTGTGCACTAAAATGACCAATGCAGTCCATAGCCATAACAGAAATCCAAACAGAGCTGGCATGGAAAACAGCACAGATGCTCAAATATAATTCCATGCCAGGCACTCCAGGAAGAGGAAAAGAATTGATTACAGGAAGCAATTTCTCACCTACATTTCATACTAGAAAATTTAAAACAGAAGGAATATTCAATTAAACTATAATTTCTGAGGATTCTAAGTAATAATAAGTCCTATTTTTTGGAAAATAGGGTAATAGTTAGTTCACTTTGTACAGTGGATCATTTCAACTTGATTCAAACATTATACACATTATTTAAAGCAACTCTGTGTTTTGCCCATACAAAGCAAAAAACAGGTTCACTTTACTGCCATCTGAAGATGCTTATACTTCTCTACCCTCCAATCCTTCCCTGCTCCATTTACAGGAAAGCAAAGTGACATAGCCAGTTATTCCAGATAGGATTCCCTTGTTGGTGCTTAGTGAATAGCTGCTATAGGCTACTGGCCTATAGTCAAATGACAGCCGGGCAGGATATTCGTCACTCCGGGTGGACGTCATATTCGGCACGATCTGTTATCCACTGTGTTCACTGGACAAAGCGAAACACTGATTAGTGTAACGGCCGCTGCTGGTACCATGTGATTGCTGTGACCAATCACGGCAAATCACATGACAATTGTACACAATGAATGGCTTTGAATCATGCCATTCATTGTGTACTATTGTATTGATTTCTCCCGCTGTCAAAGTCAGTTAGCCAATCAGGACTGAGAGGGGGCAGGGCCAAACTGGGGCTTCATGTCTGAATGGACACAGGGAGCTGTGACTTGGCTCAGGTGCTCCCATAGCAAGTTGCTTGCTGTGGGGGCACTCGACAGAGGGGAGAAGCCAGGAGAGCCAAAGAGGGACCTGAGAAGGAGGATCTGGTTTGCCCTGTGCAAAACTACTGCACAAAGCAGGGAAGTATATATTTGTTATTTAAAAAAAAAAAAAAAAAACGAGACTTGATCTTTAAGTACAGTTCATATTTGATTGGACTTCTACTTTAAGATCTACTGCGTCCTGTGCTAGCCGTTTCAGAACTTTCACAGCACTTAGGACATATTTACACTACCTATAGGTAACATTTTGTGATGGAAGTTAACTTCCACTTGAAAGCATCTACCGCTTCAACATGCTTTTTTGATGCTTCAGTGGTGCTTTGATGGTGCTTTTCTGAAGCTTTAATGAAGCTTGGCAGATGCCCTGTGTGTGTGTGGATATCTCATACCTGAAAAGCTAAATTAAAGCCTTTTAAAGGCTTTTGGGTGCTCCAAGCAAGCTTTGTCATAGACTTCTATGGAGGCTTTGAAGACGCTTTCAAGCACCACTAAAGCGACATTGGGTATAATTTTGGCAAAGCAAATGAAAGGTGTAAACAGGATTGTAAGCTGACCATTTAAAGGGGAGTTCCACCCACAATTTCACTTTTTAAATATAAATACCCCTGTAATACACAAGCTTAATGTATTCTAGTAAAGTTAGTCTGTAAACTAAGGTCCGTTTTGTTAGGTTGTTACAGCATTTAAATAGTTTATAATCTAGAAATAGACCGTGGCCATCTTAAGTGTGGGCATCATGAAGCCAGACTGTATGACTTCCTGGATTTCAGCTTTGCATATCTCGCACATGCTCAGTGCACAAGCAATGTAATAGGTTTCAGTCAGGTTTGCAAGGACTACTGGGAAACATGATGCCTATCCCAGAAACCTTTGCAAATAGCCTAGGCAAATAAGGAGGAGGAAGTAATGAAGGACTACAAAATAAAGGTATTTACAAGCAACAAATTAAATAAAAATTGTCCATTCTGAACACTATGAGATTAGAGCATGCAGCACAGACAAACATAAAAAAAATGGGTGGAACTCCACTTTAATTTAGTGACAGGGGCTTTGACTAGCATTTAGAGAGCTTTAGAAAAGTGTGTCTGAAGCCTTTTTTTGAAGCAAGTGTAAATGCCCCAAGTCCTTCTCTTCCTCCTCCCTCTGTAGTTGACCATTTAATTCAAACATCTAGTGCATCTTTTCAAGCTCTGTTTAACCACCTCAACACTAGAACGTTTCTTAATTTACAAAACAAAATGGCAAAACATGAGATCACTTTGGGTGTCTACTTTTCAAAAAGGGGTCATTTTTGGAGTGTTCGCACTGTCTTGGCATTTTTTTTTCAAACAGGAAGCGATGGAAACAGTTTTTTTCAATTTTTGGTTTTCTTTCTATAGTAAAACATAGAAAACCCAGTGGTTTTTGAATATAGACAAAGGAAAGCTCGGTCTCTAAAAATGATAAAAATAGGATTTTTTGTACTCACCGTAAAATCCTTTTCTCTGAGTCCATGGACGGACACAGCTCCTTAAATCTTGACAAGTGGGTTATGTTCCATGTTTACAGGAGAGGACTAGGCAGAAACATGTTAGATAATTAAATACATATTATATTAACAGAGTTGAACAGTCCCGCCCAGGGGGCGGTCCCTCCAGACATAACCCTCCTCACTGCAGCATGCAGCCTCAGTTCGTAACAAGCAGTACAAACCTAAAAAGGAGGGGTGGGTGCTGTGTCCGTCCATGGACTCTTTTTTTACGGTGAGTACAAAAAATCCTATTTACTCTTATTGTCCATGGACGGTCACAGCTCCTTAAATCTTAACAAGTGGGACGTCCCCAAGCAGTGTCAAAAAAGAGGAGCAGAGCTCCTCAACGGAGGAGGTGCAACTTTAAACAGCAGCCTGCAAAAACTAGCGGCCGAAAAAAAACATCAGAAGATACACTCACAGCAACCATGTAAATTCTGGAAAAAGTGTGAACAGACGAGCAAGTCGCCGCCTCACACACCTGCGAGACCGACGCATGATGTCAGAAAAAAACCCAGGAAGCACCAATTGCCCTGGTCGAAAGTGCCGTAAACGGAAAGGGGGGCCCGCCCCTTAACAGCATAGGCCTGTATGACAGCCTGCCTGATCCACCGAGAAATGGTGGTCGACGAGATCGCCAGGCCCTTTTGTGGACCAGACAACGACACAAAAGACAGTCAGAACTCCGAAACTGAGCCGTAGAAGGCTGGTACACCCACAAAGCGCGTACCACGCCTAAAGTATGAAAGGCAACCTTCGTAGGATGCGCCGGCCGAGGACAGAAGGATGGAAGAACAATGTCCTTATTTCGGCGAAAGGCCGAAACCACCTTCGGAAGAAGGGAAGGTCGCGGGCGCACCACCACCTAATCCTTATGGAGGATCAAGCATAGCGGCTTGCAAGACAAGACCGCCAACTCAGAAACCCCTCTAACAGAGATAAAGGCCACTAAAGGGGCCACCTTCTGAGATAGTGTCAAGAGAAAAATCTCTCTGATGTTTTCAAAAGGAAGGTTCCTGAAGAACCAAGAGTACCAGAGTCAAAACTCATGGGGGAAGAGATGGGCCAAAAGGGGAAAGTATATGACACACCCCCTGCACACAAAAAGGGACCCACCAGGGAACGGGCCGCAAAAAGGCCACTGAAAGAACACAGCGAAGGCTGAAAACTGCCCCCAAACGGTGCATTAAGCAATTTTTAGATCCACTCCAAGCTATAAAAACAGCAGGACCCTGGACACCGAGTACGTCCGTGGACGTCACTCCATCCCTTTACTTCAAGAGATGTAGGCCTGCCAGGTGCGACGGTAGATCATCCGGAAGAAGACTACCGTGCCCTCAGCATTGTTGAGATGACCGAGTCGGATAGGCCCCGGTCACTTAAAGTCTGGCTTACAATAGCCATGTTGAGCAAGTCAGTGACTGTACAACAGGAGGAAGTATGGGACCTCGAGACAAAGGGACCACCCGCCCTGGCAACCGCCAGGGTACCTCCGCTACCAGGCGCCCGATATCGGGGTACCAAGGATGCAGAGGTCATTCTGGAGCGATTAGAATCATCGGGATCTCCTCAGCCTCCATCGGGAGCAGCCGAGGAAGCAACTACAATGGAGGAACGGCAAAAAGTCGTCGATACAGACCCAATAGGGCCACCAGCGCGACTGACGCGTCTGTACCAGATCACTAGACCTGGCCACTAACTTCGACACCCTTGCGGTAGAGACGAGCAGCCAGGAGATCCATGCCCTGTGAGGCTCACCTCCTGCAAGGGAGCCAAAACACCCCAAGAACAAAGACCAGTCGCCCTGGTCCAGCATCTGGCAACTCCAGTAGTCCACCTGCCGGTATACCCGATGGTAGACCGAAGCAGATCGGACAACGATCGGACAACGTTGCAACCTCCTCGACCACGAGCATAGCCTGAACGCCTAAAATAGTAGGACAATGAACGGTAGAAAGCACCTGGAATTCCCAGGCGGTCTCCCACCCAGGCACACCCCAGGCCCGACCCTGGGTAGCTACCGAGACCAGACGAGAGCGGGCACATTCAGGGAGGTGTGGCCGTAGGTCCACGCAAGTCCAGCGACTTAGGGCCGACTGGACCCCCCCAGGTGCCCCCACAGCCCTTGAGGCTGGCATCTGTCGAAAACACCGACCACTGGAAGGAAGAGACAACTTCCCAGACCGAAGAGTCCGTCACCAACTCAGAGAGACTCTGACTAGGTGGCGCACCGGAATATGATGATTTCAGAGACAAGAGATTTTTACCACCTGGACAGTATTTCCCCTGGTAAACCCGAATGTGGAACTGGGCATACAGTACCGCCTCGAAGGAGGCTACCCACAGACCCCGGACCAGCAGGTGCCCCGGAGAGAAGACCGATTGCATGATGCCAATACCTTCACCGCAGACTGAAGAGTCTGCAATTTCTCCAGGGGAAGGAGTCCACCGAGGAGTCCGGATCAACCCTACATACCCCAACGCTGAGTCGGAACCTAGCATGCCCAGGATTTGAACCCTGGGTCGCACACATGGAAGGTAGGCTTGCTGCCACTGAGCTACACCTTCTGGCCTAAACGTTTAACACCCACCCGAATCTTCGGAGGGTCTGAATGGGAATAACACATCCACTAGGTCTGAGACAGAAGCTGCTCTCAGAAGAAAGTCGTCCAAGTAGCCAATGAGGCAAAGCCTCGCTGTCCCAACAAAGTTAGGATAAGTGCGAGCTCCTACCTGAAAACCCATGGTGCTGACACCAGATCAAAAGGGAGGACCACAGGCTGACAGAGACCCTCTCTCATCACGAAGCACAGAAAAAACACTGTGACATGCGCAAAACGGGACCTGATGTTCGAGGACGCCAGTATGTCCCCCGGATGGAGCGCAGCTACCACCGAAGGAATGGATTCCATGCGGAACTACCCGACGTTCACAAAGGTATTCAGGGCCTGAGGCCCATAGAAAACCCCAAACCTCTCGTCCTGCAGGAAAGGTAAAATTACCCCGCAGCTTAGCAAGTCCCAAACTGTCCAAGGCAGACCGACGAGCTGGGAGAGGAAGACACGAGGAAAGAACTTTGTTTTGTGGATAGGAGGAAACCCTATCTAGTACTCCAAAGAGACCACCTTGCAGACCCACTGGTTGGAGAGGAGGGAGGTTTCACCCAATTGTGAACCTGTAAGCCGCCCCTCCCACCTAGAGACAGGGAGGGAAGGCTACATACATTGGCAGGATTTGGGTGCCGGCGTGATCAGCTTACGCACCCAGGGACGGATTAGTCCCCCAGCTGGGTCTTTAAAGGCCTTGGAGGGTTGCCCATAAATAATACACACACAGGCCCAGATTCATGTAGAAGTGCGGCGGCGTAACGTATCCGGCGGCGGCCTCCGGCGTAAGCCCGCGTAATTCAAAGGGGCGTGTGCCATTTAAATTAGGCGTGCTCCCGCGCCGGACCTACTGCGCATGCTCCCTTTTGAATTTCCCGCCGTGCTTTGCGCAAAGTGACGTCATTTTTTTGAATGGCGACGTGCGTAGCGTACTTCCGTATTCCCGGACGTCTTACGCAAGAAGCAAAAATTTACAAATTTCGACGCGGGAACGACGGCCATACTTTATACAGCACATACGTGTGCTGTGTAAAGTTAGGGCACCAAAAACGACGACTAACTTTGCGACGGGAAACTAGACTAGCATCGCGAACGCGAAAAACCGCCGTGGATCGCCGTAACTACTAATTTGCATACCCGACGCTGGTTTACGACGCAAACTCCCCCCAGCGGCGGCCGCGGTATTGCATCCTAAGATCCGACAGTGTAAAACAATTACACCTGTGGGATCTAGGGGCTATCTATGCGTAACTGATTCTATGAATCAGTCGCATAGATACTCTGAGAGATACGACGGAGTATCTGAGATACTCCGTCGTATCTCGGCTGTGAATCTGGGCCACAGTGTGTATGTATATTATGTAGGTGTATGCATACATGCCTTGAAGGAAACTGGAGTACCCGGAGGAAACCCACGCAGACACAGGGAGTGACAATGCAAGCTCCAGGCAGATTGGCGTCAGTGTCCGGATTCGAACCAATGACTCTCTTGCTGTCAAGTAATGTGCACCGTGTGCATAAAACCATTCTCAAACAGAAGCCCTGGATAACAAGGGCGCAGCATTCAATGAAGCATCACAGACCTATATGAGGCCCTGGACCAGCTGGTCCGCTAGCCTAATAACTTCGGGAGAGAGTCATGCTCCTCCACTGTCTGGTGCAAAATGCTCACTCCGTGAGTGACTGAGACCCCAGAGTAGTGGCCACAATAGGCCGCAAGTCAGACCCCAGCATGGTAAACATGGAACGGGTCTTCTATCAGTCAGATCCATACAAGCGGGGGTTCCCACAATAGGGAGAGTGGTCACCTATACATGACACCCAGAGGGTCCACCACCGGAGAAGAAACCCACCTTTTGAAAAGGCTCTCCTCAAAGGGGCACTGAGGGACTACAAAAGCCCTCAGCGGCTTTTCCCATTCCGCCTCTTAGAAATTATCAAAGAAGGGCACAGAAGGAAAAAACCTACACAGAGCGGTCTGATTTGTGTGATCCAAAAAAGACAGAGCCCTCGGTGGAAACCCAGCTGCACTATCCAGCTTAAGAGAGTCACTTGCAGCAGTGAGAAGCGCACCCATAAATGCCTTATCCTGTTTTTTTTTTTACTACCCAGGTACCTGGTCCATGGCTTCATAACAGAGAATTCCCCAGGAGATAACGGGGGAAGGGGGCACTCTTTTACCGCCCGTCCGCAGTCCACCCCCACCCTGGCACAAACGTGTCCAGGACTAGGGATAAGCTTTGTGTTCGACTCAAACGTATGTTCGACTCGAACATTGTCTGTTCGTACGTTTGACGAATTTCCAACAAAACGGGTCGTTTGCGCCAAATTCGAGTGACGCGCGTCGGCCCATAATTCACTGCGGCGTTGCGCGCTGATGATTGGCCATGCATGCACCATGACCCTGCATGCTCGGCCAATCACAAGGCGCAAAAAACGAAGAACCACAATTGGCCAAAGCCAGGGTGGGAGAGGGAGAGGGAGAGATAGATAGATAGAGACACAGGGGTTGATTTACTAAAGGGAAATCCACTCTGCACTACAAGTGCACTTGAAAGTGCAGTCGCTGTTGATCGCTGTAGATCCGAGGGGAAGTGCTGAAATTAGGGGAAGCTCTGCTGGTTTTATCATCCAATCACGTGCAAGCAAAAATGCTGTTTTTTTATTTTCCTTGCATGTCCCCCTCAGATCTACAGTGACTGCACTTGCAAGTGCACTTGTAGTGCAAAGTGGATTTGCCTTTCGTAAATAACCCCCACAGTGTCTTTTCTACATAGATAGATAGAGCAGGAAGGCTAGTCAGTTTAGTTAAATTTACAGTGTGTAGAGGATATATATTCATCCTAGCGTTGTACATATATTTATACACTGTATAGCTTAGCTAGATCAGCTATTTCTATTGTTAGGCAGTAGATTGTGCTAGATGCAGTGCTCTAACGTGTTGTATTGCCTGCATAGTGTTTAGTTTACACCTAAATATAGTACTCAGTGTTAGTGGACGTGTGCTATTTAATTGCCCATAAACACATTAGCTGTTACTGCACGTGGGCTATTTAACAGTGTATAAAGGGATATTGCGTGAGTGAGAACGTCGTTCGCAGTCGGTAGAAAACGTTGTGAAAACGATCATGCAGTACGACGATACGAAACTTGATTTTTGGACTTTATGATCAGTGGATGAGTTTGTGGGTTTGATATGGGGAGAAAGCTAAGGCTTGACTGACATTAGTTTTTTTTTTTATACATTTTGACTTGCAGAAATAATGGAGGCCTTCAGAGAACAGGAGTTCTTCACAGAATTTGTTCAAAGGGGGCCCCGGATGGCAACCCCCCTTTTTTCTAGAATTTTTATTTCCCCAAAAAATAATTTATTGAGCCAAGATCTGGCATTGTAATGCCCCCCCCCACCCCTAAAATAATTGACATATTGTTGCCACACAGCACGTGCACTTTGGGGAGCCAAGCCTGTATGGACAGTCTCACGGGCCACCACCACTGGAACATCAGTGGCCTCATCAGGCACAAGTGTCATGTAGTTTGTTGAGGGTCTCTTTAGGAAATTGTGCAATATGCAGGAGCAAAGTATGACATGGTTCTGATTCTACTTAAGAAACCCACAGTCCTTATCTTGTTTGCACCACCTGTATACTGCTGTTCAAAGTATATAGGGCCAAACGGTCTTGTCAGGGCCGATCCTCGCTATAGGCTCACCATGCAAGCCGCTTAGGGCCCCGCAAAGCTGCAAAGGGCCCCCCAAATTACTAGAGGCCCCGCCTGGTGAGAAGTCATTTTCGCCCCCTCACCCCGCTTCTAAACTCGCTGGCTGAGTCATTTCGGACAGAAGAACACCCCCTCACCCCGCTTCTCAACTTTCTTTAATGTGACATGTCACTGTCGTCAGCGCCCCCCCGATTGTCATTTTTAATGTGCCATGTCATTTTGCTTAGGGCCCCAGGGAGGTCAGGATCGGCACTGGGTCTTGTAATGACCTGGGGGGAGTAGTGGCGGGGAAACTCATGCTATTTTTTTTCAATGATTTTTATCCATATTGCAGGGACCAAACATTAAATTAAAGCCGCAAGCAGTATTAAATTACTTTTTTCTGAGAGTAATCTCATGTTGTGCAGGGACATTTCTAAACACGTGCCACTACTATAGACACCCAGCAGGTACCATATTTAAAAGGATTTTTTTTCCTTCACTTTAACCACTTGCCGTCGCCGCACCGTCATTATACGTCCACAAGGTGGCTCTCCTAGGCGAGACCACGTAAATGGACGTCCTACCTTTTAGCCGCCACTAGGGGCGCACGCGCGCCGCCGGAGGCGCGCGCGCGCGCCCCCCCCGACTCCCGTGCGTGTGCCCGACGGGCGCGATCGCCGCCGGGCACACGCGATCGCTCGGTACAGAGCGGGGAACGGGAGCTGTGTGTGTAAACACACAGCTCTCGTTCCTGTCAGCAGGGGAAATGCTTTTCTTCGGTTCATACAATGTATGAACCGAGGATCAGTGTTTCCCCTAGTGAGGCCACCCCCCCCCCCACAGTAAGAACACACCCAGGCATACTTAACCCCTTCCTCGCCCCCTAGTGTTAACCCCTTCACTGCCAGTGGCATTTTTATAGTAATCTAATGCATTTTTATAGCACTGATCGCTATAAAAATGCCAATGGTCCCAAAAATGTGTCAAAAATGTCCGAAGTGTCCGCCATAATGTCGCAATACCGAAAAAAAAAATCGCTGATCGCCGCCATTACTAGTAAAAAAAATATTAATAAAAATGCCATAAAAATACCCCCTATTTTGTAAACGCTATAACTTTTGCGCAAACCAATCAATAAACGCTTATTGCGATTTTTTTTACGAAAAATATGTAGAAGAATACGTATCGGCCTAAACTGAGGAAACAAAAAAATGTTTTTCTATATATTTTTGGGGGATATTTATTACAGCAAAAAGTAAAAAATATTCATTTTTTTCAAAATTGTCGCTCTATTTTTGTTTATAGCGCAAAAAATAAAAAACGCAGAGGTGATCAAATACCACCAAAAGAAAGCTCTATTTGTGGTAAAAAAAGGACGCCAATTTTGTTTGGGAGCCACGTCGCACGACCGCGCAATTGTCTGTTAAAGCGACGCAGTCCCGAATCGCAAAAAGTACTCTGGTCTTTGGGCAGCAATATGGTCCGGGGGGTAAGTGGTTAAGCATCATTAAAATCGCTGCTCAAGAAAAAACTACAGTTTTTAAAACTTTTTTTTCCATTGATACATGTTTCCTGGGACAAGACCTGGGTTCTCAAAGACGTTTTCCAACAATAACTTGAATAATGGGCTTTAAAATAAGCACTTTTGAATTCGAATGTTCGAGTCCCATAGACTTCAATGGGGTTCTAAATGTTCGCACAAACGATCGGTCTGTTCGAACGTTCTGGTGCGAACCGAATGCGGGTATGTTCGGCTCATCCCTATCCAGGACTAACAATAAAACCTCTGTGGGAAACACAGGTGCCAACACCTGCTGCCACCACCAGCATGTTGGGGAAGGACCCAGATACTGACTCCAAATATTAATAATATTTACATAGTGTGTATGTATAATATGCACACCTGTCCTGACAAATAAACAGAAGCTCCTAGAGCCCTATTCAGGGCATGTCACCCACTTGCTTCGCTGACCAGGGGACTCACCTCAGGAGGAGACTGCCCAGCGCTGCCGCCCGCTCTCAGCACACGGCATGTGAGAGGAAAAGAACCGTGAGGTAACTGTGCGGCATCTGCAGGGACCTGTGTGCACCGTATACAGCACTAGGGGTCAAGACTACTCCAAGATGGCCACAGAGCATTCAGAACGTGGCCACAGGAAAATGTCCGACCGCAATGTAAGCTGCCCCATAGCGCGGCTATGACAAAATGGCCACCAATGGGAGTTTTCAATGTAATTGAAAAACCTCCCAAAAAATGGCGCCAGCGCCGGCCAAATGGCGGCAAAATGCCACGTTTAAACAGGAAAACAGTGAAAAAACCCTCACAGGAAAGCCCCATACAAAAAAGAAAAAACACAGGCCAGATAACACAGTCCCTTCAGGAAGCCCCCCCCCCCCCCCCCCCCTGACGGCAATGTTAGCAATGAAGCAAGGGAAAGGGAGCAGGGAAGGGAGGAGAAGAGGACCCCCGAACCCCAGGAATGCCCAGCCGTACCAACCCACCGAAGCGGGAGGGACTGTACTTACCCATCCGAGCGAGGACTCGCTGACGCATTCCTGTCAGAACTACAGCCGCAATGGAGGTAGCTGTCGGCCCAGTCCACTGTGAGTGAGACAACACCACAGCCCAGTCATATGTGGACCTCGGAGCAAAGCTCACCGGCCACCCCAGGAGTCATGGGGTATGGCGTGGCAGACCCAGCCTCTTTGCAAAGGTGTGCCCACACTTGCTGGTCGGACTGAGTAGACTACAAGGATCTATATTATCCAGCCTGTCTCTCAGCTGACAGTTGAATGAAGATTCTTCAAGAAAAAGTAAAATAAAATACAATTTCTCCTCAGGGCGCTGGGCCCAAAGGGAGCCATACGTCCTTCTCCTTGCTAGGCAGAATGAAACTGAGGCTGCATGCTAAAGTGAGGAGGGTGATGTCTGGAGGGACCGCCCCCTGGGCGGAGCTGTTCAACTCTATTAATGTAACATGTATTTAATTATCTAACATGTTTCTGCCTAGTCCTCTCCTGTAAACAGGGAACAAAACCCACAAGATTTAAGGAGCTGTGTTCGTCCATGGACGATAAGAGAAATATATATTTGGTACAGTGTTGCATGACAGAGTAATTGTCAGTCAAACCAACACAACATTGATAAGGGCCTGGCAATGAAGTGGTATTACAGGCTTGCTCCTCCAGTGGTTAAAAACTGGAAAATTATTCATTTTGTATTTTTCAATATAAATCAAACAAATTATACAACATAATGTAATACTTACAGCATCCCAGACAACAGCTGCTACTCCCAGGTCTTTCCAGTTTTGTTTGATTCGTATTGTGTGGTTGGCAAAGTTGTAGGCCGCATTGGGATTATGAAACCTCTTCAAGCCACTGAGTACAGTATCATCATACAACATCAATGCCATGTCATCAGATTAGATCTGTTCAATCTAAAATAAGTACAGAACATAAAATTAATAAAACTAAGCGTTTTGAGTAGATGTTACACAGCAGTGTGTTCCTGTTGTCTCTAAGGCTCCATGCACACTGGACGTTAAAATAAGGTTATAAAAAAAACGCCAGTAGCTTTGCAGTGAGTCTTTCAATGTTTTTTTTAATGTTTTTGCAATAGCTTTTTTTGCGTTAGCGCTTTTTTGTTTTTAACCACTTAAGACCCGGACCAAAATGAAGGTAAAAGACCAGGCCCCTTTTTGCGATTCGGCACTGCGTTGCTTTAACTGACAATTGCGCGGTCGTGCGACGTGGCTCCCAAACAAAATTGGCGTCCTTTTTTTCCCCACAAATAGAGTTTTATTTTGGTGGTATTTGATCACCTCTGCTGTTTTTATTTTTTGCGCTATAAACAAAAATAGAGCGACAATTTCGAAAAAAATGCAATATTTTTTACTTTTTGCTAGAATACATATCCCCCAAAAACATATATAACATTCTTTTTCCCTCAGTTTAGGCCGATACGTATTCTTCTACCTATTTTTGGTAAAAAAAAAAAAAAATCGCAATAAGCGTTTATCGATTGGTTTGCGCAAAATTTATAGCGTTTACAAAATAGGGGATAGTTTTATTGCATTTTTATTAATTTTTCTTTTTTTTTTTACTACTAATGGCGGCGATCAGCGATTTTTTTTCGTGACTGCGACATTATGGCGGACACTTCGGACAATTTTGACACATTTTTGGGACCATTGTCATTTTCACAGCAAAAAATGCATTTAAAATGCATTGTTTATTGTGAAAATGACAGTTGCAGTTTGGGAGTTAAACACAAGGGGGCGCTGAAGAGGTTATGTGTTCCCTTAAGTGTGTTTACAACTGTAGGGGGGTGTGGCTGTAGGTCTGATGTCATTGATTGTGCGTCCCTATATTAGGGAACACACAATCGATAACAGCGCCACAGTGAAGAACGGGGAAGCCGTGTTTACACGCGGCTCTCCCCGTTCTTCAGCTCCGGGGACCGATCGCGGGACTGTAGCGGCGATCGGGTCCACGAGTCACGCGGCCGAGGTCACTGAGCTGTGGACCGGGTCGCGGGAATCACATACAGGTACGTGCTTGTGCCCAGCGGTGCCATTCTGTCGACGTATATCGTCGTTAGGCGGTCCTTAAAGGGGTTTTCCAGCCATTTTTTAAGTTTATTAAAAGTCAGCAGCTACAAAAAGTGTAGCTGTTGGCTTTTAATAAACAGACACTTACCTGCTCCACGGCTCCAGCGACGCGCCGGCCGGGGCTCCGCTCCTTGCCCCCCCTCGCCGGCCGGCATCTTCATTCCTAGTGTGGGCACCCGGCAGTGACAGCTTTCGGCTTCACAGCCGGGCACCCACTGCGCATGCACGAGCAGCACTGCGACGTCCGATTGGACAGGCGCTCGCCTACAGGGAGGGGCTGTGAAAAGGCGATTAAGCTAATCGCCTTTCCAGCCCCTCGGCGGAAGGAAGAAGTGGGACAGGAAGTGCCCTTCTCCTGAAGCCCCCACTCTCCCCCCCCAAAAAAAATTACATGCCAAATGTGGCATGTAAGGGGGCGAGGATTGGGTTAAGCGGAAGTTCCATTTTTAGGTGGAACTCCGCTTTAAGTGGTTAAAAAAAAATAAAAAACATTTTCATTTTTTTTTCAATTGATCAAAAATGTTAACGCTCGTGACCCACGTTTTTGAGCTTTTATCAACGTTTTTGAGCGTTTGCCATTTTTTGTGTTCAGAAAAATGACTCCTGAACTCGATTTTAGGGCATTCAAAAAGCCCATAAACTCCACTGCTGATAAACGTCCAAAAATGTTCATGTGTGCATGGACACATAGGATAACATAGAGGGAGTTTATCAACTGTGTATTGAGGAGTTGGACTGGCAAATATACCGTAAGTATAAAGTATAGAATAAACAATCTTTTATAATTTCACTTAAAATCTAGCATTGACAAGTACAACTTTACAGCTCCACAGATATATGTTTATGCCAAAAAACACTGGGCCAGATTCGGAATACAATTACGTTGCTCCACGGCAGCATAACGTATCTGATTTACGTTACACTGCCGCAAGTTTACAGCGCAAGTGCCTGATTCTCAGAACTCTTACCTGTAAACTTGCAGCGGTGTAACGTAAATGCGCTCGGCGCAAGCCCGTCCAATTCAAATGGGGCGGGCACCATTTAAATTAGGTGCGTTCCCGCGCCGAACGTTCTGCGCGTGCTTCGTTAGGAAATTTCCCGATGTGCATTGCGCGAAATTACGGCGCCCCAACGTTTTTTTTGAAATGCGACGTGCGTTACGGCGTTTCGTATTCCCGGGCGTCTTACGCAATAAAAAAATTCAAAATTTGACGCGGGAACGACGGCCATACTTTAACATGGCTGATCTAAAGATAAGCCATGTTAAAGCAGATATAACTTTGCGACGGGTAAAAATGACTAGCGACGACGTACGGGGATTGCGACGAACGCACGGATCTTCGTGGATCACCGTAACTAGTTGTTTGCATATTCTACGCCGACTGCAATGGCCTCGCCACCTAGCGGCCGGCCTAGAATTGCATCCTTAAGATCCGACAGTGTAATTCAATTACACCTGTCGGATCTTAGGGCTAGCTATGCGTAACTGATTCTATGAATCAGCCGCATATTTAGGACGGCCGTAACACAGAGATACGACGGCGTATCAGGAGATACGCCGTCGTATCTCTTCTGTGAATCTGGCCCACTGTATTTACTGAACAGAATTTTATAAAAACGTTTTTTTTTTTTTTAAACCCACCCCTTAGAGTGCTAACTTGCACTGAGACAGCAAGACTGCATATACCCTGTAATCATTTTAAAACAGTGAAGCTGTGCAGGACTCCGCCCACACAGCTGCATTATTCATTCACATTTTCCTGTGAATGAATGAACTACAACTACTGTCATCCACCACAGCTCATTTACAAGCCTTGTACCTTTCAACAGAGAGCCCATATGAAGGTACGGGCAGAAAACTGCACGGCTTGTCTGTAGAAGGTCTGTAGGTTTCTAAAAACTCAAAAAGGCATCAAACTAGTCTTGTCTTATTTGCCATCTTCTCTTAATCGTGTTCAAACAAAGCAGATATTATATCCATTTTAATATTAAAAAGATTTCACAATTACACCAAAATTTAGATGGCCCCCTTTCACAATAAAAAAGGTATGGATTGCCTATATTTGCTAATGATCATTTGTGTCATGATTCTTATAATTCACTGTTGTCTCTTCTGCACCAAGCACATGCAAGCTCGGTTGGCTGGACACTGAACGCCATCAGGCCAATGATATTTGATATAAATAGCAACTGCGCACTGACTGGAAGACATTTGCTCGCAATCCCTGGCAGCTGCGACAAACTCCATATGTCTTAGCTGCAGATAAAACATGAGTGGGCAGCAGCTGCACAATGAAAGAACATTGACTTATACATTTGTTGTTTGAGTTTTAAACAAACCGTTTCCATCACTTAAAGCGGGAGTTCACCCAAAAATCAACTTTCTGCCATTAGATCCAGCATACTGCTGACATCTGCAGTATGCTGTTTTTTTTTTGTACTTATCGTTTTATCAGCCGTTGTTATCCGGCTCCGAGCGGGGATTCCTTCCAGGTATAGGCGTTCCTAAGCCAAGCGGAGTTGATTGACGGGCTGCTAAAGCGCGTCACTCCTTCGACGCCTGCGCAGTCAGCTCTACACGGCAGGCGCAGGCGCCGTAAACACCCGAGTGTCACCTCGGGTATTTTCGGAAGGCGTGACGCGCTTTAGCAGCCGTCAATTAAATCCGCTTGGATTAGGAACGCCTATTCCCCGCAGAAATCCCCGATCGGAGCCGGATAACAACGGCTGATAAAACGATAAGTACAAAAAAAAAAAAAAAACAACAGCATACTGCAGATATCAGCAGTATGCTGGATCTAATGGCAGAAAGTTGATTTTTGGGTGAACCTCCGCTTTGACTTGTAATACCAATGGCTAACCACCTGATGGCGCCAGCTCACAAAAAAAAAAAGATCTAAAGATCACGATTCTCAAAAAATTTATGCCAGAACCCTTCCCAAAAAAAAATATGTATAAATAAACCTGTGATTTATCTGAAAAATATGAATATATAAAAAAAGAGACCAGTGATATGTCTATAATGTTAAAGATCATATAACTCCTATGAAAAAAGCAGAATCAAACTTTGATACTTTTTTTACATTATAGACATATCACTGGTCTCTTTTTTTTTTTTAGATACATCAGAAGCAGTACTGCCAGCAACCATTGGGTGGCGCATGGATACACACAGTTGTACAGAACTGTGAGAAGGATTAATACATCAGAAACAGTACCGCTGGCAACCACTGGGTGGCGCATGGATACAAACTACTGTTGTACAGAACTGTGAGACTTGAAGCTCAGGCATCTATCCAGCGGCGCAGGCTGCTGACGTTGGTTTTGATATCGGCGCCATTTGCGTTCCACGCTGGTTACGTGGAACCAGCGGTGAAAACAGAAGAATCGCGGGTCATCCCTGTGCCCAGGGTGCAAAAAGTATTTGCTGCAACTATGCCATGAATAGACATATCTAATTAACAGGCACTTCATGCTATTAGAAAAAAGTAATTTGCAGGTTTTTTTTTTTTTTTACTAATTTAGTATTTGTTCTGTTAGCATGTTTACTTGACTTATCACTGTAAAGACCCCAGTCATCTCCACCTTCTCTATCTCTATTCAAATCAGCATAAGTGCAGAGGATACCATCCTACTGGGAAATCAAAAGGCCCGATTCACTAGTTGGGAGAATCAGACTGTTGTTATCAGCAGCAGCCCATGTGTGAATAAAGCACATGACAAGCTGAATGAAACTGCCAGATACTGACATTTTCTATTTATTTTGCCTACAATTAACCACTTCCTTACTGGGCACTTAAACCCCCTTCCTGCCCAGAGGACTTTTTGCGATTCGGCACTGCGTCGCTTTAACTGACAATTGCGCGGTCGTGCGACGTGGCTCCCAACAAAATTGACGTCCTCTTTTCCCCACAAATAGAGCTTTCTTTTGGTGGTATTTGATCACCTCTGCGGTTTTTATTTTTTGCGCTATAAACAAAAATAGAGCGACAATTTTGTAAAAAAAAAAATTGTTTTACTTGTTGCTATAATAAATAGCTAAATTTTTTTTTAAATTTTTTTTTTTTTATCCTCAGTCTAGGCCGATACGTATTCTACATATTTTTAGTAAAAAAAATAAGCGACTGGTTTGCGCAAAAGTTATAGCGCCTACAAAATAAGGGACAGAATAATTTTTTTTATTATTTTTATTTTTTACTAGTAATGGCGGCGATCTGCGATTTTTATTGCGACTGCGACATTATGGCGGACACATCGGACACTTTTGACACATTTTTGGCACCATTCACATTTATACTGCAATCAGTGCTATAAATATGCACTAATTACTGTATAAATGTGACTGGCAGGGAAGGGGTTAACACTAGGGGGTGAGGCAGGGGTTAAATGTGTACCCTAATATTAGTGTTCTAACTGTGGGGGAAGGGGGGTGACTGGGGGGGGTGACCGATCTGTGTCTCTATGTACAAGAGACACAGATCCGTCTCCTCTCTCCCCTGACAGCAACGCTGTCTGCGAGAGCCGGCAATGAGAAATTATCTCATATGTAAACATATGAGATCATGTCTCATTGGCCGCATAGATCGCCTAGGAAACGGCCACTCCGATTGGCCGTTCACGGCGATCTGTGATTGGCTGTGTCCAAGGGACACGGCCAGCACAGCAGTTCCCCGCTGCGCGCGCGTGCGGGGAACGAGCAAAGGGGCGGAAGTCAATTGACGGCGCCTCAGAGAATCAGGAATTCTTACAGTGGAGTCGTGGGATGGTCAAGGGAGGGGGGGGGGAGGGGGGATTTAGTTGGGGAGGGGGGAGATGGGGTGCTGGGTATTTCTTTGTCACGCAGATAAAACCTTTTAAAAATTCCGTACTCACTATAAAAGAGTGAGTTCTAAACGGTGAAAAAAAAAAAAAAAAAAAAAAAAAAAAAAAATGAAAATATAAAAATAAACAAATAAATAAAATAAAAATAACAAGTATAAAAATTTGCAAAAGAAATGTACCACAAATGATGCTAAACCTGATGTAGAGACGGAATTATGAATAAAATCATGAACAAGTCTCTCGCTGTGGTGAAGTCTGAAGTGGCAAAAAAAAAAAAAAAAAAAAAAAAAAAAAAAAAAAAAAAAAAGAACCACCCTGCGGCCGTCAATAGTCGTACGGCCGTCAGGAAGTGGTTAAATATTAAAGTGTTCAAACAAACCTCTAAAATTGTGTATGTATAAATTTTTTTTACAATGTATGTATATTTAGCACTTATATAAAAAATCTCTTTCAGATGGAAAATGGCACCGTCACCGCTTACAGGCTGCCTTTGTTTTGGTGTCTGTTTCTGCCCCAAGGTAAGTGCAGGCAACCTGCAGACGCAGTGACTGCACGGACACAAGAAGCAGCTGCATGGCTCCGAACACAGACTGAGTGCATTTGGGGCCATGCAGATGCACCTGCACAGCTGTCAAGCTCTGACATAGAGCTGTTTGTACAGCCACTACATCTGCATTCACCTGTCTGCAAATGGCTCGGGGTGGGTGAAGACGCCAAAACAAAGCACCTGTCTAAATGAGTTTTCAATATAAAAGACTGCCCTAAGAATATTTTCATATATTTACTATTTGCAGCCAATAGATGGAACTCTCAGAGTATGTGAAGGACATATCCCCCTCTCCTCTTGTAGCAAAGACAGCAAATGTCACTTCTTTATATGAATCATTATTGCAAATAGGTGTAGAAGAAGCAAATCATCACTAAAATATGGGAAAGAAGGGATAAACTTCCGCGCTAGGACTGGGTAGATGAGCTGCTGCCCCCTGGGTGGTTTCTCAAAGAGAGACCGGTTAAAAGTGCAGTGAAGTGGGTGTGCAGGGTAGTGGCGCTGCTTGGTTGTGTTTCTAACTAGGGTCCTTGTATTTTCTCCAACAACCACTCTGATGTAAGGTGCGTAATAAAAGTGTCGGGTGCCTGTATGTGGTAGGTTTATGTAGAAAAACCTCCACTTGGATTAGGTCCCCTTATAATGCGTGTTAGTGATACACAAAAATGTGGATATAAGGGGAGTTAAGCCCTCCTGTGGGCTAAAAGAAAAACAACAAATGATGGTGCGCTCTGTGTATGAACCTGGGGCTAGTTTACCCTCTCAGTGTGCCAGTCCCCGCCCCCTTACATGCCACATTTGGCATGTAATTTTTTTTTGGGGGGGGGGGGGGAGTGGGGGCTTCAGGAGAAGGGGACTTCCTGTCCCACTTCCTCCTTCCGCCGAGGGGCTGGTAAGGCGATTAGCTTAATCTAATCCTTATTGCAGCCCCTCCCTGTAGGCGAGCGCCTGTCCAATCAGACGGTGCCGCGCCGCTCGCGCATGCGCAGTGGGTGCCCGGCCGTGAAGCCGAAAGCTGTCACTGCCGGGTGCCCACACTAGGAATGAAGACGCCGGCCGGCGAGGAGCGGAGCCCCGGCCGGCGTGTCGCTGGAGCAGGTAAGTGTCTGTTTATTAAAAGCCAGCAGCTACACTTTTTGTAGCTGCTGACTTTTAATAAACTTAAAAAAAGGCTGGAACACCCCTTTAAGTGTCAAAGTTGATTCTACCGGGAAAATGTAAGGGCATTTTGGTTTTAACCCTTCAAGGGTATAATCCAGTCTCATGCACATTTTGTGCCATTCCTATTGCGATTTATTCAAATAACCTTCCCTGTCCCTCTCAAATTTTTCAGATTTGTTACGAATTGGCTCAGTATCAAACTGGATAATTTCATCATTAATGCCCTTATCCCAGATGTCAAAGGACTATACCTGTGAATACTGTGCTAGTTTGATCTCCAAGCACACAATTTATATTTTGCTGAATTATTAACTCAGTTCGTAACCTGGTGCATTCTTGTAAACAGTTATAATAGCTTGTTTTTAAATCATTCTAGAAATTTACAAAATTTAGTAACCCTCAGGCCCTATTGGGCTCTCTAAACCTCCTACCAATACCAAAGTCCACCATTGGAAAGTTATTTTTTCTAAAGACCTGTACACACGGCCGGGAATCCCATCAGGAAAAAAAACGTTGGTTTTCCCGATGAGATTCCTAGCAAGCTTGCCTTGCAAAGCCGTGTATACAGACAGATGGCCACTCAAAGGAACCTCCGTTCTTTTGAATGGCAAGAACGCGTTGACGTCATCGACTACGACGACCCGGCGTCTCGTCACATTTAATTCCATCGCCGCCATCTTGCTACACCCCACACTAACTTTGTATGCTACCGCACATGCATTGAAGTGTTATCGAGCATGAGCGGTTTTTCGACACTCAGGTAAGCATACAGACGACCGGTTTTCTCTGCAGGAAACACTCTTCCTGGAAACCTGCTCTCTTTTTTCTCGTCGAGATTCTTGTCAGCCTGTTTCCCAACGAGAAACCCGAGAGTGTGTATACTTACCTGTCGCCGTGGAAACCCGCGCATGCTCGAAATGACTGACACATGTGCGGAAGCTTCCACGGCATAGGTAGGGTGAAGCAAGATGGCGGCGATGGCATCGAATGTGACGAGCGCATGCTCGTCGTACGCGATGATGTCACTGCGTTCTTTCCTTTCAAGAGAACCGCGGTTCTTTTGAAACAAAAGTCTGTACACTCAGATGGCAACAGTTTCTTGCCAAGAATCTCGTCAGGGAAAACGACGGGTTTTTCCTGATGAGATTCTCGGTTGTGTCTATGAGGCCTAAAAGTTGTCATGTGGACGGATTCTCCCACCTGAGCTGTGGATCTCTGTAGCTCCTCCAGAGTTACCATGGGCCTCTTGGCTGCTTCTCTGGTTAATCTTTGCCCGGTGAGTTTGGTTGGACGGCCAGGTCTTGGTAGTTTTGCAGTTGTGTCATACTCTTTCCATCTTCGAATGACAGATTGAATAGTGCTCTGCGAGATGTTCAAAGCTTGAGATATTTTTATTACCTAACCCTGCTTTAAACTTCTCCACAACTTCATCCCTGACCTGTCTGATGTGTTTCTTGGCCTTCACGATGCTGTTTGTTCCCTAAGGTTCTCTTAGGGAGGGCTTTACAGAACAGCTGTATTTATACCGAGCTTCAATTACACATAGGTAGACTCTATTTATTAATTAGGTGACTTCTGAAAGGAAATGGTTCCACTAGATTTTAGTTAGGGGTATCAGAGTAAAGGGAGCTAAATACAAATGCATGGCACACTTTTTAGATATTTATTTGTAAAAAACTTTGAAAACCATTTATCATTTTCCTTCCACTTCACAATTATGTGCCACTTTGTGTTGGTCTATCACAAAATTCCAACAAAATACATTTACGTTTTTGGTTGTAACATGACAAAATGTGAAAGATTTCAAAGGGGTATGAATACTTTTTCAAGGCACGTTAGAACTTTTTAAGCAGTTACGGCAAAACATTTTTTTTCCCTCTTGGGATAAATAGCTAGATTCACGTAGTTTGCCGCAACTTTAAGGCGGCGTAGCGTATTGTATTTACGCTACGCCGCCTTAAGTCAGAGAGGCAAGTACTGTATTCTCAAAGTAATTGCCTCCTAACTTACGGCGGCGTAGCGTAAATGCGGTGCCCGCAAGCGCGCCTAATTCAAAATAGGCTGAGGGGGCGTGTTTTATGTTAATATGCTTTGACCTGACGTGATTGACGTTTTTTTTCCGCCTACATTTCCCAGTGTGCATTGCGGCTAAGTACGCCGCACGGTCCTATTGATTTCGACGTGGACGTAAATCCCTAATCACGGACGACTTACGCAAACGACGTAAAATTTTCGGCCATACTTTAACATTACTATTCCAACTATTTGATGGAATAACTTTAGGCCTGATAAAGCGTTACGTAAACGGCGTATCTGTACTGCGTCGGCCGGGCGTACATTCGTAAATAGTGATCTACATATTCTACGCCGACCGCAATGGAAGCGCCACCTAGCGGCCAGCCTAAATATTGCACCCTAAGATAGGACGGCGCAAGCCGTCGTATCTTTGATAGGTTTAAGTGTATCTCTGTTTGAGAATACACTTAAACTTAGGTCGGTGCAGATTCTGAGTTAGGTCGGCGTATCTACTGATACGCCGACCTAACTCTACCTGAATCTAGCTAAAAGAATTTATATAAATCAATAAATACTGGGCATTGTAACCTCTAACTGCCACTTTGCAAATAAGTTGAAAAATATCAGACTGCCATCTAGATCACCATGGAAAAAAAAGAAAAAAAAACTCAAAGGAAACAAACACAGCATAATTGGCAAGCTGCAATTTAATATTTGTTTGGGCTTCAATACTGCCTTTAATTGTGGAAATTATAACTCATTTAATAAATAAATAATGACCCAAAACAAAAAAAAAGCCAACATGGTCCAAAAAAAATAGAGCCACTCAATACAATCAAAAGCTTTAGAAGCATCTGGTTCTCACGTTATTCTGAGGCATTTGTACATTTTTAAAAAGTTAGCCTAATATTCAGGGTCCATTCATTAGGTCAGTGTTTCTCAACTCCAGTCCTCAAGGCTTCCCAACAGGTCATGTTTTCAGGATTTCCTTCAGATTAAACGGCTGTAGTAATTACTAAGGCCCCTTTCAGACTGGGGCGGGAGCTGCGGTGGCGGTATAACGCCGCTAAAAATAGCGGCGCTATACCGCCGGAATTGCCGCGGGTATCAGCCGCTAGCGGTGCGGTATTAACCCCCCGCTAGCGGCCGATAAAGAGTTAATACCGCCCGCAATGCGCCTCTATAGAGGCGCATTGCGGGCGGTATTGCCGCGGTTTCCCATTGTTTTCAATGGGAAGGAGCGGTGAAGGAGCATGTATACATGCCGCTCCTCTCACCGCTCCAAAGATGCTGCTGACAGGAGATTTTTTTGTCTCCCGCCAGCGCATCGCCTCAGTGTGAAAGCCCTCGGGCTTTCACATTGAGTCTGCAGTGAAGGAGTTTTTCAGGCGCGATAGCAGCGCTATTTTTAGTGCTGTACCGCCTGAAAAACTCCTCAATGTGAAAGGGGCCTAAGGCAGTGAAACTAAACAAATTACCTGTGCAAATTAAATGGAGAGCATGAAAACATGACCTGTTGGGGCGCCTTGAGGACTGGAGTTGACTGCATTTGGCACAGAGCCTAAATTGATCAAATACAGAGGGCTACACAAATTAATTTCCAAAGAAAATAATTATCATGCAATAATATAATTTGGATAAATTAGCTTCCAAAATATAATTCCAAAATAATGAAATATAGCCCTATAGCAAAAGCCTCACTTCACAACTACACAATAATTCCTTATCCACAAAAACTAAAATAAACAAATAGAGTAGGACCCGGTTCACACTGGGGCGACACGTCAGGGGGCTCAGCCGCCTAACGAGTCGCATCCCATTGAAAGCAATGGAACCGTTCTAATAGGAGTGACGCAAGTCGCTCCGACTTAGAAAAGGGTTCCTGTACGACTTTGGGGGCGGCTCGGGGCGACCTGCATTGACTTCTATACAGAAGTCGTTTTGCAAATCGCCTCTGAAGTCGTCTTCAGGACGACTTGCAGAGTCGCCCCCGAAGTCGTGCCGCTGCAGTGTGAACCGGCTCTTACAGCTAGATGCGAAAAAAGAGAATGTTGGCACAAGACAAGGTTTATCCAAAGACAGACCTAGGAGTTCTAACCCTTCCTTACACTACCAAAATGTGTTCTTGCATTTGTCAGTATCTTTTTCCTATTGGAAATCATTCCAATAAAAAAAAACGTTGGCAAAAATCTAAGGTTTATTTTAAATTGTTTCAATCTAAATAACTGCCACTAACAGGTTAATTTGGTTCAAGATCCACAGGATTCTTTCATCTTGTATGTGCCCCAGTGTCAAGATCTGTCCACCGAAATTCCTGGTGGTTCTTTAACCACTTCCATACCAGGCACTTACGCACCTTCCTGCCCAAGCCAATTTTCAGCTTTCAGCACTGTCGCAATTTGAATGACAATTGCGCGGTCATGCTACACTGTACCCAAATGTAATTTTTATAATTTTGTTCCCACAAATAGAGCTTTCTTTTGGTGGTATTTGATCACCTCTGCGATTTTTTATTTTTTGCGCAACAACTAAAAAAGACCGAAATTTTTGAAAAAAAATTTATGTTTTTATTTTTTTCTGTTATTTTTTTTTGTAAATATGTAAGTTTTCTTCTTCAATTTTGGGCACCGATGAGGTGGCTCTGATGGGCACAGATAGGCGGTGCTGGTATGCTGCACTGATGGGCATTCATAGGCGGCACTGATGGGCACTCATAGGCGGCACTGATGGGTGGGCACTGGGCATAGATGGTCACTAAGAGGTGGTACTGATGGACACTGAGGGGTGGTACTGATGGCATTGCTGGGCATCATTTCAGCCAGTGCCCATGTTGCCAGTCAGTGCCCATTTGTGGGCACTGATTGGCATCGATTGTGTTTTTTTTTTGCTCTATAGAGCACCAGGGGGCACTCCCTGGTGGTCCAGTGTTGGCATCCAAGGGGGGGCTGCGCTGATAAACAATCAGCGCGAACCCCCCCTGTCAGGAGAGCCGCCGATCGGCTCTCCTCTACTCGCGTCTGTCAGACACGAGTGAGAAAGAGCCGATCAATGGGTCTTCCTGTTTACATCGTGATCAGCCGTGGTTGGACACGGCTGATCACGTGGTAAAGAGCCTCCGCTGGACTGACACCCCGCATCACCGATCGCCGCGCTCCTCCACGGGTGCGCACCCGCATGAAATCCTGCAGGACGTCAATAGACGTCCAGTCAGGATTTCACAACCACTTCCCGGACGTCAATTGACTATTGACCGGGCGGGAAGTAGTTAAGCTGCTACGGAATCTCGCTCATTACCTATAATGTAAAAAAAGAAGGCCTGGGCCAAGCTCCCTCTTTCCCTAGTGGGATGGATCAATCTTTTTAAAATTAAAATATTGCCCACTATTTTGCATGTACTCAGACATTCCCCTGTATGGATGCCTAAGAAAAACTTTCAACTTATTAACTCTAGTTTGACCTCCTTCCTCTAAAGATCACAGCAGCCAGTTTAAACTAGTCACATTACAGTGGTCCTGGAATCAGGGTGATCTGGCCTGTCCATATCTTTAGAAATATTTAGCAGCCATGCCAACACATGCCTATAACTGGCTGGTGGTAGACACATCTAGCGCCTCAGTGGTTTTGGAAGCCTGCTGCTTGGGTTCTTACGAGGCCTTATGAAACATACTGTGCTGGACCCCTGCTGCCCCTCATTTCATAACAGTAGCGATCAAAGCTGTATTGAGAGCCTGGTTGATGGCCCGGGAGGGAGGACCTACTCCACCTGGGTATATCTCCTCATACACTCCCTTATGGTTTTACCAGGGACTGACAGATTTTAGCTCCATACCTGATCCACAAGTCTGGGTGGCGAAGTGCATTAAATATCCCGAACAGATCTGTTTACAGGGAGAGCTGAAGTCCTTTGATAGCCTAAAGAAACAGTATGACATTCCTAACTAGAGGTAGGCCGATATCGTTTTTTTCTCTGGCCGATGCCGATATTTAGAAATTGGGGCGGCCGATATTTAGAAATTGGGGCGGCCGATGGCCGATATATTCCGATTTTTGTGGCCGATATTTTAGGCTGATTAAAAAAAAAAAAAACCCTCACCCACTCCACTCCTTCCTGCTTACTCCTGTCACTCTAGCACACACTTGATGTCCTCAGTACAGATGGCACTGGTTTGGAACTGACATGTAGCAGTATTTGCACTAGAAGGTGGCACTGGTTTGGAACTGACAGATGGCACTATTTTGGGTCAGATGGCACTGGCAGGTGGCACTGATTGGCGGTGGCACTGGCGGGCGGCACTGGTTGGCGGTGGCACTGATGGGTTTCACACTAAGCCGAGTGTAACTGTAACTGTGTGAAACAGAGAGGAGAGCGAGAGGAGCTATCAGCTCGATGTCGGGGGTGGGCGGGATCCAGCAGCTAAATTACACCAGCCAATGATTGGGCTGCTTTAAAAAGACGGCGGGCCACATACACGTAGCGGCCCGCCCAGATACCATCCCATTGGCTGGTGTAATGTAGCTGCTGAGTCCCGCCCACCCCTGACATCAAGCTGACAGCTTCTCTCCCTCCTCTCTGTTACTTGTCAGTTTCACATTCAGCGCGGCGCTTGATGCTGCCAGAGCTACACATTCTCTACTCAGTTTGATACTCAACCGGTTGGTCTTTACACCTCGGGCCTTGAAAATAAAAGATTATACTTTAGACAAGCCTTAACAAATGGATGTGTAATACATATTTTGTTAGCAGGTATTAGCCTTTCTGGCGATTGGGGACCTATTGTATCACTTTTTACCAGGTTAATTAGTGAGATGGGTCAGTTTGCCAGCTTCCAATATGGAGGATTAGGACTTTCCACCTGACACTCAGATTGAGGCATGGTTTTTGATGTGTGTTATATAATCAGTACGTCGCCTGTGCCTCAGGACGACTTCAGCTTGTGACAACGCATCGGGAGGAGCGACGTGCTGATGTCATTGCGTTCTAGATCCTGAAAAGGACAGGTGTTCATATAGCCAGCCGTATATGCTCTGTATTCTGCTCCTTGTGTAAGTGCAATACTAACTTTTAAATAAATAATTTTAGTTGTATTTACACTATGGTGAGCCTTTTTCATTTTGAGTGATCTGGTTGGTCCATGCCCATGATTATCAGAATACGGAGTCCTTATCTTTAAAGATTGTGACTGGTGCCCTGCCCCCATTGTGTGAGGAATCCACTTGTGAGCCGATACCTGATTTACCCCCGTATAAAGGCTTGGCTGGGTAATTAGCTGCAAGCTTTCCCTAGCTTGCCATCTGGTAAGCATGCAATGTATGTGGTGGCGGTGCACTTTTTTGTGGCTGGCGGTGTATGAGATTTGCTTCAAGTCCCTGGAACTCTACAGGATTTTCACATTTACATTGTGGTTGATGGATAAAAAAAGGCTTTATATGCAGATGAGATGACCTGCTAATATATGTTACTAATCCGATTATATCGATACCAAACTTAATAAAGGAATTTAAACGCTTTGGAAAATTAAGTCATTTTAAAGTAAATTACGATAAATCGATAATGTTAAATATATCATTGACAGAAAAAGTTCAGATACTTCTCCAAAAAGATTTTTCCTTTAAATGGCAAAAAGAGGCAATCAAGTATTTGGGAATATATATCCCAACTAACTTGAATAAATTACAATAAATAAACTTTACCTCAATAATAAAGGAAGCTATAAAATTATTTCAAAAATATGATAAAATAATCCACTCATGAATAGGTAGAACTAATGTAGTGAAAATGGATATACTAACAAAATTACTATATGTATTTCAAGCTATACCCTTGATTCCTCCAAAAAAAATAATGATGCAATTACAAAAAACTATGGGAAGTTTTATCAGGGTGCAAAAATAACCATGAATAAAATAAGAAATATTGATTAGAACAAAGAAAAAAACCCTGTAAGGCCCTGTACACACGAGAGGATATCCGTTGGAAACGGTCCGCCAGACTGCTCCCGATTTTGATCTGATGGGCTGTACACACCATCAGATCAAAATCCCAGCGGAAAACATACGCGGTGACGTGCCACGCCGTCGCCGCGACGACGTGCCTGACCCTTGAAGGTAAATACTTCCACGCATGCGTTGAATCACTTTGACGCATGCGAGGGATGGGGATCGCTTGGACTTATCCGGTGAGTCTGTACAGACGACCGGATCAGTCCGACGGACAGATTTCCAGCGGATAGATTTCTTAGCATGCTAAGAAATTTTTATCCGCTTGAAAACCGTCGGCTGGAGAAATGTCCGCCGAAAAATGTCCGCTAGGCCGTACACACGACCGGATTTGTCTGCTGGAACTGATCCGCTGATAAATCCCAACTGACAGATCAGGTCATGTGTACGAGGCCTCAGACTTACCTGTAACGGTATTTCCAAGAACCTTCCAGGACAGCTACTTGAGAGATGCCCCTTCTTTTGCTTATCTTTGTTAAAAGACCACTTTTTCTTCGCCTGTTGGTTCCAAAATTGTCTTTGTTTTGGAAACCACGAAAAGTCTTCTTATTATGTGGCTTATTCTTTTGAGAAGAAGGGAACCGTTTTCTCAAAGGAACCAGGTAGGACCTCCACCAAGGAGGAACTGAATAAGAGCTTGCCTTCAAAAGGGAATGCCGCAGAGCTTGTTCTTGGAGACCAGGTCCCCCTCCCAAGACTTAAGCCAGATTGCTAGTCTGGCTGAATTAATAAGAGCAGAAGACCTTGCTGTAGCTTTCACAAAGGATGCAGCTGCATCAGCCAAGAAGGTTACTGATTTAGCAATAAGTGGGTGGGACTCCCTAATCTCCTCTTTGGGGGAGTCAGACAAAAGAAGCTCGTCCAGAAGCTTAACCCATACATCTAAATTCCTAGCCACACAGGTGGATGCTACAACTGGACCCAAGGATAAAGCTGAGGCCTCCCAGGCCTTACGTAGCAAAGACTCGGCCTTCCTATCCATTTGCTCTTTCAGGACCCGAGTCTTCAAAGGACAGGTCTGACTTCTTAGAAACCTGAGACATAGGGGCATCTAGCTTAGGACATTTAAAGAAAGTTTCTTCAATTTCAGATTGAAAAATAAATCTTCTTTTGTGCCCTTTAGACTGGAACAACCTCCTTTCCGGATATTTCTATTCTGACAGAATAATATCCTTAAGTGACTGATGAACTGGTAAAGTCCTTGACTTCCGCCCCTAAAGTCCCCTATACAATCTATCCTGCACAATCTGTTCAGAAATATAAATTGATTTCAAAAGCTCATCAATTTCCTCTGCTGGAAAAAGAAACTTAGGCCTCGTACAGACGGATGGACTGTCCGCTGAAAACGGTCCGCCGGACCGTTTTCAGCAGACATGTCCGCCCGGAGATTTCTGTCTGATGGTTGTACACACCATCAGACAGAAATCCGCTCGTACACGATACGCGGTGACGAGGCCGCGCCGTCGTCGCGACGATGACACGGCCCTGGAAGTTCAATGCTTCCACGCATGCGTCAAAGTGATTCGACGCATGCGAGGGATGGCGGCCGATCGGACATGTACGGTGAGTCTGTACAGACGACCGAACATGTCCGACGGACAGGCTTCCAGCGGACATGTTTCTTATCATGCTAAGAAACATTTGTCCGCTGCAAAACGGTCGGCTGGACAAATGTCCGCTGGAAACCTGTCCGGTCGGCCATACACACGACCGAACATGTCTGCTGAAACTGGTCCGCGGACCAGTTTCAGCAGACATGTTCGGTCGTGTGTACGGGGCCTCAGGGTTACCTGCCTCCCCCACTGATGCAGAATCCCCATCAGATGAGGAGCTCGGGTTCTCCCCTTCTTCCGGATCTGAGGTATAGTGTGAATCACCGAGGAATGGGTCTAACTGAAGGTTCTTGAGTCCTGGGACCAGAGGAAGAAGGTCCCAGACCTGCTGCCCTGTCACTGAAAGACCGGAAGGAGACAACCACCTCCTTCATAGAAGACAATAGCTCTTTAAATGAGGAAGTCTCTGAACTAGCCCTAGATGGAAAACAATCTTCACAAAAAAGTTTTTTATATCTATTAGGCAGCCTGGCTCTACAGTTTCCGCATTTCTTTATCATGTGTCTGTCCTAGAAAAAGAACAGAAACAAGAGCCATACGAAAAAAGCAGGCCCATATCAAAGAAAGGTCCCCTGCTGCATAATTACAGACAAGGGCTTACCTTGGGGGTAGTATGGGAACCAGAGATGCCGCTGGTTCCATCCGAGCGGGTGCTCTCTCCTCAGGCCTATCTTCAAGCTCCATTGGTGAGTGGTGATTGGCCGAGGAGAATAGGCTGCTGTCCCAGGCAGCATGTCCTCAGTGTACTGCGCTATGGTCCTTATGAACACGGCACCGGAAAATGTGTCACGTGAATTCTGGCTCCGGCGCCAACTTGCCGCATCACCGGAAGTCCTCCGACGCCATTTTGGTACACCTCGGTGAAGCCAAGGAAGACACGGTTCCCACCAGCAGAGCTGGGGAGAACCTGAAGGAAGTTGCCATTTATCCTTGCAGGTGAGCAAGAGCCTCCAAAACAGGGAACCCTTCTGGCCAAAAACGGGGACTGAACACATCCAGGACTAACCAGTACTGGATGTTGCCAGAGCAGGGGGGTCCGCCAACCACAGTTACCAGAACTAGGAAAACAAAAAACTTGTCGGTGCTCCTGGAGGGTCTGGAAACACAAAACAACTGAAGGTCAGAGGAAAGGGAGGGGCATTTTAAACTGTATCAGATTTGTGTTTCCTGTAGAGGGTGGAGCCAATCATCTCTCAAGTAGCTGTCCTAGAAGGTGAGGGGGGGGGGGGGGGGGGGGGGAACAATATTTTCCATTTTCTGATATAAAACATACCCAATAATGGGTATCTTTATCTAATTTCTAAAGGTCTAAGGTAAATCCAATGTCTTCATCAATTTAGGCCAATATGTATTCTGCTACATATTTTTGGTAAAAAAAAAAATCCCAATAAGCTTATATTGATTGGTTTGCGCAAAAGTTATAGCTACAAACAATGCGATAGATTTATGGACTTTTTAACCACTTCCTTACTGGGCATGTATACCCCTTCCTGACCAGGTGAAATTTCTGCTTCTGGCACTGCGTCGCTTTAACTGACAATTGCGCGGTCGTGCGACATGGCTCCCAAACAAAATTGGCGTCCTTTTTTCCCCACAAATAGAGCTTTCTTTTGGTGGTATTTGATCACCTCTGCGTTTTTTTTTTTTTTTGCGCCATAAACAAAAAAAAGAGCGACAAGTTTGAAAAAAAGTCAATATTTTTTACTTGTTACTATAATAAATAGCCCAGTTTAGGCCGATACGTATTCTTCTACATATTTTTGGTAAAAAAAAAAAAATCGCAATAAGCGACTGGTTTGCGCAAAAGTTATAGCGCTTACAAAATAGGGGACAGAATTATTATTAATTTGTATTATTATTTTTTTTTACTAGTAATGGCGGCGATCTGCGATTTTTATTGGGATTGCGACATTATGGTGGACACATCGGACACTTTTGACACATTTTTGGCGCCATTCACATTTATACTGCGATCAGTGCTATAAAAATGCACTAATTACTGTAAAAATGTGACTGGCAGTGAAGGGGTTAACACTAGGGGGGCATGGAAGGGGTTAAATGTATTCCCTGGGTGTGTTCTAACTGTGGGGGGAGGGGGGTGACTGGGGGAGGTGACCGATGCTGTGTCCCTATGTACAAGAGACACAGATCGGTCTCCTCTCTCCCTGACAGGACGTGGATCTCTGTGTTTACACACAGAGCTCCACGTCTTGTCCCTGTAGCCGCCGATCGCGAGTGCCTGGCGGACATCGCGGCCGCCAGGCACGCGCATCGGTACCTCAGGAATGCAGCGGGCACGCGCGCCCTCTAGTGGCCTGGAAGAGCGGAGGACGCATATATGCGTCCTGTCAGAGATTTAGAACCACCCTGCGGCCGCACATATTCGTACGGCCGTCGGGAAGTGGTTAAAAAATATTCTTGTTCTTTACTAGTAATGGTGGTGATCATTGATTTTTAGCGGGTGTTTACTAACAGTATGGGGGATGGGCTGCCTGGGATAACAGAGATCCGTCTTCTTGCATAGCAGAAAGACAAGATCTCAGTGTAATACCCTGTCAGAACGGAGATCTGCCTTGTTTACTTGGGCAGATCCCCGTTCTGTCTCTGCGGGGAACGATCGCGGGGCAACTGGCAGACATTGATTCCGCCAGACCCGTTGATTGGCTCACACGCTTGCCAAACAGAACCTTGTGCACGAACCGACATACACACAAGGTGATTCGAGCAGCCGAGCCATCTTGCCGGAGTACAACTGCGGCGGCTGGTCGGCAAGAGGTTAAAGTGGTTGTAAACCTCAGACATGAAATATGAACAAAGTACACAGTATCCCTCTATAGTGTGTACTTATCTCAAGTATAATTTCTGTCTGCTGCTTTGTTCCTCTGCTATCGGTATGAATCACGTCTGACAAGTTTTCCTGACACCAAGAGAAAAATGGTGATGGGAAGAGACTTGCAGCTGATTGACAGCCTTTGTGCTGTGTGGAGAGGGGGGCGTGTCTCCCACCTCCAATCAGCTCTCAGAGCTCTCCTCCCAGAGCTCTGCAGTGTGACTTTAGCGCTCTGTCCCCTTTTTTCTGAATTCTCAGACAAGCTTTAAAAATTCAGCACTTTGAATTGATGTAGAGATGAGATGGCGGCAGATAAAGAGGTACAACTTATGTAGGATTATTTGTTTCATATCTATGTATCACCTGAGGCCAGTCACTTTACTGGGTATAGGTAAGGGCTTAAAACTACATTAACCGGTTCACCGCCCCATAGCGGATTTACTGCTTCAGGGCGGTCGCTCTGTGCAGAATCAGACGTGATTCTGCACTTCCGAGTTTTGGGTGAGAGCGCACGCCGGCGGCAGCCCGCTACCGCTGTGATTTTACACAGCGGGTCCCACCAATCATTCAGGACTCTGACAGAATGACAGTCTGCCTATGTAAACAAGGCAGACTGTCATTTTGTGAGTACAGAAGACATGGATCCTGTGCTTCTGTGAAGCACAAATACTGATCCATGTCTTTCAGTAGAAAAAGAACCTCCCCCACAGTTAGTAAGCACTCCCTAGGAACACATTTAACCCTTTGATCGCCCCTGATGTTAACCCCTTCCATGTCAGTGTTATTATTACAGTGACAGTGCATATTTTTGTTGGGGGTCTGGAGCTCCTCTTTAACCACTTCCTGCCCGGTCAATAGCAGATTGACGTCCGGGAAGTGGTTCTGTTATCCTGACTGGACGTCTATTGACGTCCAGCAGGATAACAGCCGCCGCGCGCCCGTGGGTCTGACACACCAATCACGGCTGATCACGATGTAAACAGGAACAGCCATTGATCGGCTCTTCCTCACTTGCGTCTGACAGACGCGAGTAGAGGAGAGCCGATCGGCGGCTCTCCTGACAGAGGGGGTATACGCTGATTGTTTATCAGCGCAGAGCCCCCCCCCCCCCCCGGGGATGCCCACACTGGACCACCAGGGAAGGGGGGAACATGTGGATGGCCAGGTATGTACCCTATGGCCATCCACATATGAAAACAATATTCATAATAGATGCCAATCGGTGCCCACAAATGGGCATTGACTGGCAACATAGGCACTGACTGTCAACAATATAAAACAAGTGATGCACAGCAATGCCTCCATCAGTATTATCAGTGCCACCTCTCAGTGCCCATCCATGCCCACCTATCAGTGCCCACCTGTGCCACCTATCAGTGCAACCCATAAGTACCCATCAGTGCCGCCTACCAGCGCCGCCTATCAGTGACCGTAATTGAAGAAGAAAAAAGTACTTATTTACAAAAACAATTAACAGAAAAAAAGAAAAACTTATTTTTATTTTTTTAATTTTCAATCTTTTTTTATTTGTTGCGCAAAAAAAAAAATTGCAGAGGTGATCAAATACCACCAAAAGAAAGCTCTATTTCTGGGAACAAAATTATAAAAAAATTGTTTGGGTACAGTGTAGCATGACCGCGCAATTGTCATTCAAATTGCAACATCGCTGAAAGCTGAAAATTGGCCTGGGCAGGAAGGTGCGCAAGTGCCTGGTATTGAAGTGATTAAAGAGGAAGTAAACACTGATGGGTTTTACTTCCTCTTTACTTCCCTGCAAAGGTAAAGCATAATGGGCTAGTATGCATCGCATAGTAGCCCATTATGTGTCACTTACCTGAAAACGAAGCCTGCGATGTCACCGCTGGCTGGAAGCGTCCATCTTTACCCCTCTTCCTTCAGGGGGCCGCAGACTCCGGCTCTGTGACCGGCCAGAGTCGCATGTGCATGGGAGCCGCCCAGTCATGGCACGATCCCTTTAGAAAAGGCACGATCGTGCCCTTTCTAAAGTGTGCGCAGGTGATGGCGCACGCGTATATTGTAAATATCTCCGAAACCGCACAGGTGTAGGAGATATTTCCAGCACGGACAGGTAAGCCTTAGTATAGGACTACCTGTAGGTAAAAGTGGCTATACAGAGTTTACAATCATTTAAAAGAAATCAGATGTTATACAATGAAAGCGTAGGCTGTCACTATTGATCTCCTTTTATCTAATAAATAATCAGGGACACAAGCAGCAATAAAAACCTGACAGGTGTTCCAATTCTTCCCCGATCTACCCAAAACGAAAAAACAAATTAGATTTACTTTAAATTTGATCATAACTCATTCCTCGTGATCATAGAAACCACCCATACACTTGTAAATACCCACCCTCACAACACCCGAATAAACAGCGATGATTTCCATTGTATAGGTGCCCCGGTGGTGATACTTACTAGTATTTCAGTTGTGATTGTAAGCAATAAACTAACACATGCTGCGCTTCAAGCCTCGCTGTGGTTCGTACACGCCCAGGAAGCGCTTGGCAAGCTAGCTTGCAGTTGATTGGATCAGATAGACTTTCACGCCTCGCTCCCTGTCTGGCATTGGATGTGATGCTTTCCCACCGCCTATTGAGCGGGCTCCCCCCACTCACAGCCGTCTCCACAATGCAGTCTCCGCCCAGCACGGTGTTCATTGGCTGAATGTGACCCGAGCGCCTTGCCCCGGTGAGAGGACGGAAGGGGTGACGTTTGCAGAGGAGTGTGCTTTGCGTCACGGATTCGCTCCCGCCCTCGACTCCCGTGGGACCGGCTGGTGAGGCGAGGAGGATGCAGCGTCCAGCCCGGCCGTCCTAGCGCCACAGACACCCTTCCGTTCCTGTCCTTGGTGCCGGCCTCCTCATGACTCCGCTGTGACCGGACCTGCACTACAAGGAGAGGCCTCCGCGGGGAAGGAGGGGAGTGCGGCTGCTCGGAGTACCCAACCTCCGCTGCCATGGGAAATACCGTCACCTGTTGTGTGTCTCCGGACGCCAGTCCTAAGCCCGGCCGTGCTCGTGGAGTGACAGAGCGGGCTGATCCGTACCAGGTGGAAGTGGAGCTCGGGGAGACTGAGCCCGGGCCTCATCTGCAACACATCAGCGACCGCGAGTTCCCGGATGGTGAGAACCTTTCTATGACACCCTCTGTGCACCCTGCACCCCCTCACCTCTGTACATCCCGTGTACACCCTGCACCCCCCATCTGTGCACACTGCACCCCCCTTTCTGTACATCCTGCATACTCCCCATCTGTGCACACTGCACCCCCCCCTGTACATCCCGTGCACACCCCTTTCTGTACACCCTGCACCCCCCAATCTGTGCACACTGCACCCCCCCTGTACATCCCGTGCACCCCCCATCTGTGCACACTGCACCCCCCCCCCCCCTTGTACATCCTGTGCACACCCCTTTCTGTGCACACTGCACCCCCCTTTCTGTACATCCTGCATACTCCCCATCTGTGCACACTGCACCCCCCCCCCCCCTGTACATCCCGTGCACACCCCTTTCTGTACACCCTGCACCCCCCAATCTGTGCACACTGCACCCCCCTGTACATCCCGTGCACCCCCCATCTGTGCACACTGCACCCCCCCCTTGTACATCCTGTGCACACCCCTTTCTGTACACCCTGCACCCCCCCAATCTGTGCACACTGCACCCCCCCTGTACATCCCGTGCACACCCCTTTCTGTACACCCTGCACCCCCCCAATCTGTGCACACTGCACTCCCCCTCTGTACATCTCGTGCACACACCTTTCTGTACATCCTGCATGCTCCCCAATCTGTGCACACCCTGCACCCCCCTCTGTACATCCCGTGAACACCCCTTTCTGTGCACACTGCACCCCCATCTGTGCACACTGCACCCCCTTCTGTACATCCTGTGCACACCCTGCAGCCCCCCCAATCTGTGCACACTTCACCCCCCTTCTGTGCACACTTCACCCCCCTTCTGTACATCCTGTGCACCCCCCCCCCCAATCTGTGCACCCCACTTCTGTACATCCTGTGCACACCCTGCATCCCCCCCAATCTGCACACCCCCATCTGTGCACACTGCACCCCCCTTCTGTACATCCTGTGCACACCCTGCACCCCCCAATCTGTGCACACTGCACCCCCCTTCTGTACATCCTGTGCACACCCTGCATTCCCCCCCCCAATCTGTGCACACCCTGCATTCCCCCCCCCCCCCAATCTGTGCACACCCCCCTCTGTACATCTCGTGCACACACCTTTCTGTACATCCTGCACCCCCCCATCTGTGCACACTGCACCCCCCCCCCCTGTACATCCCGTGCGCACCCATTTCTGTACACCCTGCACCCCCCAATCTGCACACCCTGCACCCCCCTTCTGTACATCCTGTGCACACCCACCAATCTGTACATCCGGCACACCAACCACCCAATCTGCATCCTCTGTACACACACACACACACAGTGGTTTTGTAGTAGTAGGTGTGAGCTGTCTGAGGTGTTACTGCTAAAAGCCCTGTACAGGATTGCCATTGAATGTCCCGGCAAAGGCTGAGTGCATGATCTGCTAACGGTTTCCACACATCATATGAGTTTATCAGAGACCATCCCATTAGTTTGGAGAACAGTGATCAGTTTAGACCCCCGGTGCCCCTCCTGTGGTCCTGGCACAGCAGCAGTTTGAACAGTGTAATGGGGTCATCTGTAGAGGTCTGAAGTAATCTGCTCCCAGACTGCATGTCTTTGTGATATTAAAGTGGTTGTAAAGGTGTGTGGGTTTTTTTTTACTTTCTATGCATGAAGGTAAAAAAACCTGCCCCCTAATATCTACTTAAGCCCGATCTCGATCCAGCGATGTGCATGAGACCTGAGGTTCTCCTTAGTGATTGGCTGAGATGCAGGAGCCATTGGCTTCCACTACTTTCAAATCACAGCCAGGGAGGTGGGGGGCTGAGACACACTGTGTCTTATGGGCGCAGAGAGTCGGCTCGGGAGCGAGTATGCGTGAGTACCCTGATGGCAAGCCGCTTGCTATGGGAACACTCGGCAAGGGGGATGAGCCCAGAGCACTGGTTGGGGACCTGAGAGGTGGAGGATTGGGGCTGTTCTGGGCAAATCCACTGCACGGAGCAGGTGAGTATGTGTTTTTATTTATAAAAAATGTTTAATCACTTTAAGGCCCCTTTCACACGGACGGACCATTCAGTTCTGCCTGTCAGTTTTGTCGGCGGACCTGAACGGCCGCTCCACGCAATCCTATGGAGCGTTGGATGTCAGCGGAGATATGTCCGCTGACATCCGATTCGATCCGCCAAAATCAGACGTATGGCGATACGCCCCCATCCGTCCATGCGGATCGGGTGAGATCTGATGAACATGGACATGCTGTCCGTTTTCATCAGATCTCTCCATAGGAGACAGCGGCGCTGCACAAGCCCCTCCCCGCTCAGTGAGCAGAGATGGACTAGTCATCCGCCGGCTCAGCGGAGAGATCTCCCGCTGAGCCGGCGGACTCCGTAGCGATGGAGTCCGCCTCGTATGAAAGAGGCCTAAAGGAGAAGTATTGCCAAAGCTATTTTGTCAATGCTTGTTCTATGGATCACAGGAGAGCAATTCGTTCTGCGTTGCTGTGACCTTTTTTCTACAGCAGGCTGATGCCACAAAGCGGGTCCAGAATCTGAAAAGGTCCCAACCATATGGTCGGGGTCCACCTGGAATGGCAGCTGGCTCAGCCTCTCAGTGTTTTGCTGACAGCCCAAGCCAGCCTCTCCTCCTCCACAGCTCTGTGCTTAAGGGGAAGAGCAGAGAGCTGGGGGCTGACAGGCTCTCTGCTCACAGAATGCTGACAACTGAGCCATCAGCGGTGTTCCATTTCTCAGTTCTCATTGCAGAGATGGCAGGTGACAGAGAATCTGATGGATGCTGCGTCCACCTACCGTAGGTACTTTTCTCTAAATCCTGCCCTTGTTCACACTTCAGCGTCTTTGAATGTGACTTCCCTGTGCGAGTTTATCTCGGCTTGCATACATCTTTAACAGAAATCAATACATGTACGAACGGACCGCCCCCCAGATCCCCCTGCTTTGACAGCTAGTGGGACTCTTCCCCCCCCCCCGCTAGCTGTCACATTTAAAAATAATGTAGCCAGGTAGACGGGTCAGTCCTCTGTGAATGGAAAGCTACTTGTCCTGTCAGCATTTGCAGCTGTTAGTTTTTAGTTTTCAATAAACGGTCTCAGCGCTGTGGTGCACTCTGGTAGTTCATTGAGGCTTCCTGTGAGATTGGATCTGTTTACCTGTACAATGAATAAGCGCACAGATACACGGATAGATCTGCAGGACACCAGCGATCTGCTGATCACAATGCTTTTAAGGCTCCAGGAACATAAATATTAAATACACATTATTTTTACCTGCAAAAAGTGTTTATTTTTTTAAAAAATGTGAACTTCTCCTTTTAAATGTACATTTTTTTTGTTATTATTATTATTATATATTTAAGTGGTAATCAAACAAACCATTTATTATATGGCATCTTACGGTTTCTTAGATGTTGGCGCCATTGTGTGTTTTTTTTTTTTTTTTTTTTGGGGGGCTTTTTTCAGTTTTCCCCTGGTGATCAAAAGACCAAGCTCTCCTTCAGAATATAATATATTGTCTGTTGGCTATAGATCCGTGGCAAACCAATAACATGAGCAGGGGTGCTTACAATAATTGAACATTCCCCTTTGGGTGGGACTTTTAGTCGTGACGATGCATATTAGCCCATTATGCTTTACCTTTGCAGGGAAATAAAGAGGAAGTAAAACCCATCAGGGTTTACTTCCCCTTTAAACCATTCCATTGTATCTCTGGCTGTGTGTTTAGTGTTGTCCTGCTGGAATGTGAACATCTGCCCCAGTCTCAAGTCTTTTGCAGACTTTTAACAGGTTTTCTTCTAAGATTGCCATGTACTTGGCAGCATCAATCTTCCCATCAACTCTGACTAGCTTCCCTGTCCCTGCTGAAGAAATACATCCCCACAACATGATGCTGCCACCGCCATGTTTCACGGTAGGGATGGTGTGTTCAGAGTGATGTGCAATGTTCTGTTTCCTCCACACATAGCGTTTTTGCTTTTAGGCCTAAAAGTTTAATTTTGGGTCTCATCTGATCAGAGCACCTTCTTCCACATGTTTACTGTGTCCCCCACATGGCTTCTTGCAAACTGCAAACGGGACTTCTTATGACTTTCTTTCAACAATGGCTTTCTTCTTGCCACTCTTCCATAAAGGCCAGATTTGTGGAGTGCATGACTAATGGTTGTCATGTGGACGGATTCTCCTACCTGAGCTGTGGATCTCTGCAGCCCCTCCAGAGTTACCATGGGCCTCTTGGCTGCTTCTCCGATTAATGCTCTCCTTGTCCGGCCTGTCAGTTTAGGTGCACAGCCACGTCTTGGTAGGTTTGGAGTTGTGCATTACTCTTTCCATCATCGGGTGATGGCTTGAACTGTGCACAGTCAGATGCTCAAAGCTTGGGATGTTTTTATAACCTAACCCTGCTTTAAACTTCTCCAACTTTTTCCCTGACCTGTCTGGTGTGTTTTTGGCCTTCATGATGCTGTTTGTTCACTAAGGTTCTCTAACAAACCTCTGAGTGCTTCACAGAACAGCTGTATTTATACTGAGATTAAATTGCACACAGGTGGACTCTATTTACTAATTAGGTGACTTCTGAAGGCAATTGGTTCCACTAGATTTTAGTTAGGGGTATCAGAGTAAAGGGGGCTGAGTACAAATGCACACCACGACTTTCAGATATTTATTTGAAAACCATTTATCATTTGTTTCCCTTCCACTTCACAATTATGTGCCACTTTGTGTTGGTCTATCACATAAAATCCCATTTTATATTTTTGATTGTAACATGACAAAATGTGGAAAATTTGAAGGGGTATGGATACTTTTTCTGGGCACAAAGTGTCCTAATGTAAAGTCAGCAGCTACAGTATGTGTAGCTGCTGACTTTTAATTTTTAAAGGGCGGGCAGAACTCCTCCTTTAACCACTTAAGGACCGCCGCATGACGATATATGTTGACAGAATGGCACATGGACGTATAGGTACGTCACCTTTAAGAGCCCGGTCGTGAGTGCGCCGCCGCGCTCGCGACCCGGCCTGAAGCTCCGTGACCGCACCCCCGATTGCCGCCGGTGTCCCGCGATCGGGTCACAGGAGCTGAAGAACGGGTAGAGGTGAGTGTAAACAAACCTTCCCCGTTCTCTGTGGCTCGTCACTGATAGTTTGTTCCCTGTCATAGAGAACGACAATCAGTGACGTCACACGTCCAGGCACGCCCCCTACAGTTAGAAAAAACACATTAGGTCACACTTAACCCTTTAGCACCCCCTAGTGGTTAACCCCTTTACTGCCATTGTCATTTTCACAGTAATCAGTGCATTCTTAGCACTTTTCGTTGTGAAAATGACAATGGTCCCAAAAATGTGTCAAATGTGTCCGCCATAATGTCGCAGTCACGAAAAAAATCATTGATCACCGCCATTAGTAGTTACTAGTCCCTATTTTGTAAACGCTATAAATTTTGCGCCAACCAATCATATGCTTATTGCGATTTTTATTTTTAACTAAAAATATGTAGAAGAATACGTATCGGCCTAAACTGAGGGAAATTTTTTTTTTTAATATCTTTTTTGGGGGTATTTATTTTAGCAAAAAAGTTAAAAAATATGAAAAAAAAATTTTTCCCAAAATTGTCGCTCTATTTTTGTTTTATAGCACAAAAAATAAAAACCGCATAGGTGATCAGATACCACCAAAAGAAAGTTCTATTTGTGGGAAAAAAAGGACGCCAATTTTGTTTGGGAGCCACGACGTACAACAGCGCGATTGTCAGTTAAAGCATCACAGTGCCGAATCGCAAAAAGGGCCAGGTCCTTAACCTGCATATTGGTCCGGGTCTTAACCGGTTAAAGAGGTTGTGTTTTTTCACGTGAATGCATTTTTTTTTTTTTCGTCGCCTACAAATACTGTAGCTGCTGACTTTTAAAATAAGGACACTTTCCTGTCCAGAGCGCCCGCAATGTCGGCACCCAACGCCGATTTGTCCCTCGGCTGTCGGGTGCTGCCGCCGCCATCTTCGATAAAGGGATCAGAAAGTAAAGCCTTGCGGCTTCACTTCCTGGTTCCCTACTGCGCTTTGCGATCCCACTGGTTCCTGCTATCTTCTGGGACCAGTGTGTCTCCCAGAAGACAGCAGGGGGGACGGAGGAGATATCCACAGGTGGCTCGGCTATCTATGCCCAGAAGTGGGAGCAGATACCTGTATTATACAGATATCTGCTCCCCCCCCTGAAAGGTGCCAAATGTGACACCGGAGGGGGGGGGGGGGGATTCCGAAAAGCGGAAGCCCAATGTTTGGGGGAACTCCACTTTAAAGTCGCCTAAAAATCCTAACTTGATAACTACAGGTTTAGACACTGCTGTGGTGGAAGTCTGTCGGTCACTCAAACAAATGTCTGTGTGTGGTGGAGAAACCATTTTAATGCAGATCATTGAAACTATTGTTTATACAAAGTGTGTGTGTGTGTGTGTGTGTGTGTGTGTGTGTGTATAAGATAGATAGATAGATAGATAGAGAGGTTCACACCTCATAAATGCATTCCAGATGTTTTTATGCATGTTACGGTGTGTTTTTGATGCGTTTTACAGATGCATTCCAGATGTTCTCCCCAACTGTACTAGGGTCCAGTGCGTTTTTGATGCTTTTTACCTCATTCCAATGCAGGAAAAATGCAGCATATTCTACTTATAAATTGATGATAATCAGTCATTCCAAGTTCGGTCAGGAATTGCTGTGTATGGGTTACCATAAATCTGGAGAATGCACTACTTCAATTCAAAACTGAACTCCAGGGAATGGAAAAAATCCTCTCGGCATTGTGGCCCTTGGATAGCTTCAGTCAGCAGTAGTGTATTGATTGTGTAAGAGGATACAATGAAAGTTATCTCCTAGGAGTGTCACAAGTTGCTACATGTATGGTCGCTATAAATCTTGGAGATTTCTCTTACATTTAAAGCTCTAATCCAGGGAAAGCAAACACCCTCACTTGCAGTGGGGCTGCCCTCGCGCTGCATAGGTTAAATGCTTATTTAGGGGCAGCAAAAATCACTTCTGCTTACCTGATCCCCCCCCCCCCCCCCCCACACTCCGACAGCCTCTTCTCCCATATGCTCCAGCAGGTGCTTTGACATCAACAAGTCTCATGTAGTGTTTATAACCTTGCAGAGGACACTAGGGCAGTCCACTGCTGGCGCATAGGTGAGAGGAAGGATAAAGTAAAACTGCCTTTTTGTAGCAGCCTAAATGAACATTTAACCCTTGCAGTGCATGGGGCAGTCATCGATAAAGAGAATTTTTCCTTTCCCCCCAGAGATGAGCTGTAAGATGTCCTTATGCTTAGTGCACACAATCAGATGAAAAATACTGCTTTCAGAGCCGATCATGACCGTTCATTTAAACACAAGTTCTTCTCGTACGATTTTTATTTTTTCTTTGCTTAATCAGTACAGTATTCATCTTAAAAAAAATAATGAAAAACCACGCATGCTCAGAAATTAGACTACAACACATCGCTTCCGAAGTTGTGTTCCGAGACTAGCATGCAAAAAAAGGCGATCATTCATCAGATTTCTTTCATTGTGTGTGAGGCATTAGTCTGTACCTGCTAATTGCATTCTGCCATCTGTGTATGCTATGGAGGATATTTCTAGACCTGCAAGTGCATATTCACCTTGAAGGGTAGTATGGTGAGCCTGGGCATTTTGAGGGCATCCAACGCTGCCTTATATATTTTGTGCTGTGTGGGACACCATACTGTGCATTTCACATAGGGAAGTATGTGTAGCTAGTTACCATTGGGCCAGACCATGCCTGTAAACTCTCCTGCAACTAAACTCCAGAAAATACCTATAGCATAAATACATACTGTAGGCCAGGGGTGTCAAACTCCATTTCATTGTGGGCCGCATCAGCATTATGATTGCCCTCAAAAGGGCCGGTTGTATCTGTAATATTAGATGTCCAGCGCATCTCCTCCCCTCACCTTACATTAGATGTCACAAGCCACCCTCCCTTACATCACAGTGCACCCCTTACCTTATGCTGCTGCTGGGAAGAAGATGGATGCATTTATTGAAAGTACAGGGTCTGGAGCTCTCCTGCAGCTGCTGGCATTGTTTGACACCTGTGACATAGGCTAACATGGAGGGGAGTGAACGGACAGAGAAAAATAAAATATTTTTAGACAAAGTTTTTGGCCTTTTATTTTTCCCGTCCAGCATTGTGCTTATCCGCACTCGCCGGCTCAGGCACAGAGACAGCAGCAGGATCCATCGATTCCCTCCGCTATCAATCAAATATTTTGAGGGAGGGTTACAGTATGTTTGTCTTTGTACACACAGCCCAGCTTGGGAGCAAGCCTGCATGAGTGCCTCCACAGCTGGTGGCTTGCTATGGGGACACTCAGAAGAGGAGGCGAGAGTGCCTGCAGGGGACCCCAGAAGAGGAGGTTTGGGGCTGCTCTGTGCAACACCTCTGTGCACAGAGCAGGCAAGTATAGCGTAACATTATTTTAGGGGGAAAAATTACACCTTTAATACCCTCTTAAAGTGGAACTTCATTCTCCCAATGAACATTGTTTTTTTTTTTTTTTGTAATCCTCCTGCTGCTAGCATTCCTAAATGCATAGAAAAGTATATCATATTCACTTGTTAAACTTTTTTTTTTTTTTACAGTTCTTTCCTGTTTTATTTTTTAACTTTTTATTAAAGCCTTTTTCATGTTGTTGAAGTACAAAACAGGGCCATAGGGGCATACCTGGCCAAACATGGCACATAACCACATGCAAATTTTGTCATACATCCCAGGAGTCTTCAGGAGAGGGGGAGGGGTTTTCTCAGCTAAGCACACTCTCCTGCATGCATGCTTGAGCTAGGGGTAGATGGATTCACAGAAGTAAATGCTACACGGATGATTGCCCTTACTGGAGATAGCCCTGACCAGAAATTCTGTATGTGGGGGCGCAGGGGGGTGTTTCTCAAAGTGATCCCCCCCCCCCCTCAAAAAAAGCACGGAGAACATGGATAGATAGGGGAGTTTTCTTTGAATATTAAAAATGAATTTGTGTTTGGTTTGTGAAGATCCACTTTAAGGTTTATGCTGGCCATACACTATACGAAAATTCGGCCGACATTCGGTCGTTAAAGATCTTTCGTTTTTCGAACAGTTAATGGGCACATAATCATTTGGACGTTTTTGAGCCAAAAAAACGAAGGACAAGTTTGGAAATTTTCTGCCGAACGATAAATCGGAAGGTTAATGTGTTTCCCGTCCAAACTTTCTGCACTAGGTATATGTAAAGAAAACTAACCATTTATTTTTTTATATTTTTATATTTTTTTATTTTATGTCCACTGAACGATTTATCGGTCATTACATGATGGCACTATCGTTTGCGCTCACGAACGAACTTTCGTTTTTCGAAAGTTTGTTCGGACGATTTTTCGTGGAGTGTATGGCCAGCATAAGACTGGACAAATGGCAAAAAAAAAAACAGGGTTTGTTTTTTTTGTTTTGTTTTTTTGTCTAGAAATGTAAATATGTAAATCATTTTGTTTTTAAACTAGAGTTCGATATCTAAAAATATTTTAGCTAGAATGGTTATCTGCTCCATTGTAACACCTGTTCTATTAAAGGCCTTCTCACAGAACTAAAGTGATAGAGTGCGTTTGTTTTTAAACTTTATCTAAAGCCAAAACAGACATTTGTTACCTGAGGAAGTGTTCCCATTGCAAGAGTTCCCTCTATGCTTGTTTCAGTGTCAACTCAAAATGTTGGACCTTGCCACCAGGACAAAAAAGTAACGAGCGAGAGCGGGTGATCGCGGGTGCCCGGCAGTGATCGTGCCAGCGCGTTGGGATCAGGGACGAGCGGGGCCCGCTCTTGCGAGGCGACGTAGAGCTACGGCCTCTCGCGCAGGGGAGCCGACCTGCCGCCGTAGAACTGCAGTGGCTGGTCGGCAAGTAGTTAAGTCATCTATTGTAACAATCGAAATTGAAGAAAAGGTGCAGATTTCAAAACGCAATCTTGTGTATGAAGGAATGCATAGGAAGGCAGACAGGATTTTGTCAAAACCCTGGTTAATAGCCGGAAGCCAATGATCAGAGCTATTTACACCAAGGTTTGGAAAAAAACTCAACTGTTGCGAGAATCTTTGATTTTCAGACAACCCAGCCTCGTCCATTCTGGAATGTTTTTCAAGAAAGAGCCAACAAGGGTCTATCCTTTAGTACTGTATATACTCGAGTATAAGCCGACCCGAATATAAGCCGAGGCATCTAATTTTACCACAAAAAAATGGGAAAACGTATTGACTCGAGTATAAGCCTAGGGTGTCCATGTGCATGCCTCACTGTGCCCATGACTAGACTTGCGTTTAACAAGGGAGTATATAGAAGGGGTGCCCAGCTTTTAAAATCGGTGCTCCCCAGCCGTAGGTCTTCCTGACAGCAAACTTTGCACATGTATAAAGGAGAACTGGGGCTACATGTGGGGACCCGGCCGGTACTGGGTCCCCAAAGTTACCTGAGAAATTACTGTTTAACATGGAAGTCTATGGAAGGGGTGCCCTACTTTGAAAAATCGGTGCTCCCTGGTCATAGGACCCCCGGACAACAAACTTTGCACACTTATAGAGGAAGAGTGGGGCTATATGTGTGCCAAGTTTGGGGTCCAGAGGACCTCCGGCTGTTTCCGGGTCCCCGAATTCCGGTATAAACCGAGGGGGGCATTTTCAGCACAAAAAAATTTGCTGGAAAAAGTTCAGGCTGCAGCTATTAGGATGGCTATTATAGCCAGATTATGTAAGCCCATCTTAGTCAAAACCAGTGGTTGTCAGAGCATGTTTCACCTGGGTTTGTCTAGTTCTACAAGCTTAAAGGGGTTGTAAAGGTTCGGCTTTTATTTTATAAATTGGTTCCTTTAAGCTAGTGCATTGTTGGTTCACTTACTTTTTCCTTAAATTTCCCTTCTAAATGTTTTTTTTTCTTTGTTTGAATTTCTCACTTCCTGTTTCTCCTCGGTAAGCTTTCCACCATCACCCGAGAGGTGGAAAGTCATTTAGAACAGCTTACTGAGGAGGAACAGAAAGTGAGAAATTCAGACAAAGGGAAAAAAAACATTTAGAAGGGAAATTGAAGGAAAAGGTAAGTGAATCAACAATGTACAAGATGAAAGGAACCTATTTTAGAAAATAAAAAACAAACTTTTACAGCCCCTTTAAATCCTTCATGGACTCAAATGGAAGTTACTCATGTGAAAAACTGCTTTCCTGGTTGCGATTATGTCAGTTCCCAAGGTCCGCAAATTGCAGGCGCTGTTGGGGAACCTTGCCTCACTTTCTTTTATAGATCCCAGGATATTGTGCTACCAACTTATTGCAACTCGCCTAAAAATGAGGGGGGAGAAAATGAATTCAGTTTCTTAGATGTCAGAAGAATTCTTCTTCATCTCAAAGAGACCGAAGGCTTTTATCGGGGGAGGCGGGGCCCCCCTGATAAGTGAGCTTGCGGCGAATACAACACAGAGACCACTTATCTGAAAGCGGACTGCCTGCTGAAGAAGATACTATATGCTGCCATAACAACGATATTCCTCTTCAAACAGCCAATGTATAACGACTGCGGGCGGTCCGTCCGTAAGTACTTAAATCGTTTTGTTTTTGGAGTTTTTATCAAATTATTTAAGAAAAAAATGCTTTTGGAGTAAAAAATCTATCTCCATATGGTTTTCTATTCAAGATACTTTAATAATTTAGTTTATTTAGCATGGAAATGGAGCTTGGTTTTGTAGCATGAGAGGCTGTATTTTTTGGTAAACTCGTTCAATGAATGCAAGCTGAGAACACGCACTGCATTGATGAATTCACACAATTTCACAGTAACCATGCGATAAAACAAAGTTCAGGAATATTCCTTTATTTTGCTTTGTTAATCTATATACTCCATAAACTGTGTGTTTGAAAAGGTTCTGATATTCCTTTTTTACTAATCTGACCGCTAATTTCAAGTAGGAAACCTTCATTTTGTTTGCAAATATTAAAGATTCTAACTAACAGTAAGAAAACCTTAGATTTTAACTACTTGCTGACCTGCCGCCGTCATTCTACGGCGGCAGGTTGGCTCTCCTGCGTGAGCCCGGCGGGCGTGATCGCCGCCGGGGCACATGCTATCGCTCGTTAGAGTTGGACCGGGAGCTGTGTGTGTAAACACACAGCTCCTGGTCCTGTCAGAGGGGGAAATGCTAATCCTCTGTTCATACAATGTATGAACAGAAGATCAGTGATTTCCCCTAGTGAGGCCAACAGTTAGAACACACCCAGGGACATACTTAACCCCTTCCCCGCCCCCTAGTGTTAACCCCTTCCCCGCCAGTGACATTTTTATAGTAATCCAATGCATTTCCTTTAATGTTGTTGGCCTCTTAGCAGCCTCCCGGTCCAGGTTTCTTTTTTTTTTTCATCAGTTTTGGAGGGACGTCCAGTTCTTGGTGATGTCACCGTTATGCCGTATTTTCTCTACTTGATGACTGTGTTCCATGGTATATCTAATGCCTTGGAAATTCTTTTGTACCCTTCTCATGACTGATGCATTTTTAACAATGAGATCCCTCTGATGCTTTCTGCGGACCATGTTTTTTTGCTGTAGAATATGACTAAGAAAATGTCAGGAAAGACCTACTAGAACAGCTGAACTTTACTTGGGGTTAATCAGAGGCACTTTAAATGAAAGGCGCTCATTTAGAGTTCAGTGTGTGCGTCTTCTAATGTCTGCCTCTCTGCATCAACAAGGGCATTTTGTGGTAACAGTGGACACAAAATGTTTTTTTTTTTTGCCAGGGTTGAGTCCCCGTGTAGGCACCGGCAGCAAAAATCTATTTTTTCTTTATCTATTTTTGAATTGCGGGCTGCATACTTGAAGCTTTTTACCTTAATGCAAAGAATGCATTAAGGTAAAATAGCCTTAAGGCTTTGAAACCACTTTGAGATCAATGGGAAGGCCCTTGCTTATGAATCACCTTATATGTGGTACTCCTATATGCTTGGGTTATGCTTAATGTCATGTAATTTATTGTAGGAACTTCTTATTCTGTGACAAGTTTTTTAATATATTTCATCCGTGTAATATACAAAATAAAAATGGTTGTTGCTACACCTGATAAGCAAACCCCAACAAAATATGCATTAATAGTAATATGGAGGTTGAAAACGTCCTATTCTGTTTTTTACTCGTCTAAAGCTTTGCGGGCTTGAAAGCTGGCTGTGACTCGTGATCATGCTCAATGTTTTTTCATGATCATATGATCAGCACTGGCTTTTTAAAGGTACCATGCAAGTTTATCTCTTGATAAGAATGGCAAATATAGATTTGGGCATGTAATTGGCGCAACCTTCATTTTTTCTGTAGCAGGAAAAACATATGCTTGTTTTAGGATCCACTGAATGCTTGGAATTTTTTTTCCTGATGAAGTTACAATGTTAAATTGCTATTGCATCAATGTTTTGTACTCTAATCTTTGTAGAGGCAGCAGCCGGGTCGTATACATGCTGCGGCAGGAATTATAACAGTTGTTGCGTTGGGCGGGCACTACTGCATGTCATGAGGCTGTGCTACAAGTGCTCTGCATTGCATGTGGTTGCAGCACAATTGTGCTGCATTTAGGGGGTTAAAACGGGTAGTGAGGAGCAGGGCTGTGTAGTCGGTAGATAAATGTTCCGACTCCTCAGTTTTATGTACTTCCGACTCCGACTCCTCTGTATTAATATGCAAATGTATTTTATACATTCCTTGAGGGAAAGAAACGCAACCTACCACAGGACTACTGGCCGGGAAGCCAACAGTCTACTGTATTGCACAGTTTAAGCAAAAGACAAACACAATGAAAACAATCAAGTGGCTGGATAGTAGCAGCAGGCATAAACATCAGGAACAGGATCTTTACCAGTTCAAAAATACAAACCACATTATTTGGTTGTTTTAGAACAAAAACAAAGCTTATCTATAATGAACCAAAAACAAAATCTGTAAAACCTAGAAATGGTTTATATTAATCTTGAAATGTAGTTATAGGCTTAGCAAATGCAAATCAATTCAATGTAGAGTTCTAAGGAAGAGAATTGCCTCTGCCAGATCCTCTTTCATAGAGGCTCTTAAGTCAGACTTTATTATTTTTAGGGCTGAAAATAATCTTTCGACACTGACTTGGGTGGGTGGCATTGCAGTAACTATTCTGGCCACATCACTAACGATCTCTGGATAAACAAGGATGGCTTCTTCAACAGTAAGTTTTGATGAGCGATCATACTTTTCAACTTCTTTTAGTGCTTTATAAAACTCCTGTTGGAATTTTTTTATTTGGACACTTACTGGTTCTCTAACATGCGTTCCCTGTAAAAGCAGAACACAACACTATGGAAAGTATAAGTATTGCAGCTCCTAATTGTGCGTTGTGTGCCATACAGTGAAGCACATGAAAAGCATGCTTCTTCACGGTCACTTAACGTGTTCGTTTTGCGGTTACGTGAGGCACTGCATGCATTGGTCTTTATTAGAGGTAGACCGATATATCGGTCGGCCGATATTTGGCCGTTTTTAAGAAATCGGCATCGGCCGATTATTGTAAAAAAATCGGCCGATTTTCGGCTGCCACGCTAAACCCCGCTCCACCTCCAGCAGCACGAGAAATTAATCCTTCAGCCTGGTAGCCTGCGCACCGACCCCCCCCCCCCCCCCCCCCTCTACCTCGGCGGGCTGTACTGTAGCATAAAGCAAACTTGTGACAAGCCCGAGCAACTGCAGTAGTTGTCTGCCCGAAGAGATCACACTTGTTATGCTTCCTGCATGCTGGGATGGTGGCGGGATTACTGAACATAGGCTCTAGGCTACGGCTCCAGCCGTAGCCTAGAGCCCATGTTCAGTAATCCCGCCACCGTTCCAGCATGCAGGAAGCTTTTGTGATCTCTTCGCGCAGACAACTTGTACTGCAGCTGCTCGGGCTTGTGACAAGTTTGCTTTCTGCTACAGTACAGCCCGCCGAGGTAGAGGGGGGGGGGGGGGGTCGGTGCGCAGGCTACCAGCAGCGTGGCTGAAGGATTTATTTCTCATGCTGCTGGAGACTGGGGTAATAGTACAGCACAGTATTCCTATCATCTCTGATAGGTGCCTCGGCTCTCTAGTGATTGTACATAGTACTCCAACTGACGTGGGAGCTCACAGGTGTCATCCAATGGACAGTGTGTACATGTCAGAGCACACCCCTCTCCTGTATACACACTCATTTTATATATATCCATCCCCACCCACGGCCAGCTCCATCCATCCACCCCCCTCTACAAAGCATCTCCCACCAACGGCCAGCTCCATCCATCTCCCCCTGCACAATGCATCCCCCACCCACCTCCATCCATCCATCCATCCATCCATCCCCCTTCACAATACATCCCCCACCCACGGCCAGCTCCATCCATCCACCCCCCTCCCTCCATCCACAGCCAGCACCATCCATCTCTCCCCCTCCACAATGCATCCCACGGCCAGCTCCATCCCTCCATCCCCCTCCACAATGCATCCCCCACCCACGGCCAGCTCCATCCATCCACCCCCCTCCCTCCATCCACAGCCAGCACCATCCATCTCTTCCCCTCCACAACACACCCCCCCCCCCTCCACGGCCAGCAGCATCCAGCCATCCCCCTCCACAACACATCCCCCACCCACGCCCAGCACCATTCATCCACCCCCCTCCACAATGCATCCCTCAGGCACAGCCAGCACCATCTTTCCCCCTCCACAATGCTTCTCCCACCCACGCCCAGCACCATCCATCCTCCTCCACAATGCATCCCAATCCAAAAATCGACCCAAAATATCGGCCGCAAAAATCGGCATCATATATCGGCCATCGGCTGCCCCGATTTCTAAATATCGGCATCGGCCAGAGAAAAACCCATATCGGTCGACCTCTAGTCTTTATTCTTAAAGTAGAGAAGTCATTAATTATAACTTTTTATGAATTGGGACATTTAAACTTGCTTTTTTTTTTTTATTCCAATTTAAATTTAGTCGGTGCATTGTTTGCCGACTCCAGGTACCCAAAATTTCCCTCGACTCCGACTCCACAGCCCTGGTGAGGAGGCAACATAGTGCCTCCCCCACCACCTGTCAAATGCCTCTGAAAAGTGGCTCGAGCATGGATTACATTTTATAGAAACGGTAGCTTTTGCTGCTATTGTGACCGAGCCCTAAAACAATAAATAAAAAATGCAGGCAGGCAAATCAAACTTGGAGCCATTGCTAAATGCAGAATGTACCTCCCCCTTGCATTGCCATGTGAGTGTTTTGATTGCACTACCTACTGCCCTGTAGGAGGAGGCAGAGCCATCAGGACTAAGAAAGATGCCTCCCCCTTTCCACTGCTCTGCTTGTTACATTGAGCTCCCAGTGTGCAGATGTACAATTGGGAGCTTTGCTGGTCTATACTGTATATATAGGGCTGTGCTCCGAAACTGTACATCAGTACGGTGAGAACTTGATTTGCACCCTTTCTCAGTCAGAATGCCGAGGACCTCAAGTGGCACCCTGGTTGAGAGAGGCTGGTCTAGATCAGAGCTATTTTATTTTCTGTGCATATTTATTTGTGTGTTTCTTATTTTTTTTTTTATTTTTTTCTGGTTTTTGTCACCGCAAAAAGAACCAACAACACTTTAATGGTACTACCTTGAATCTACCCAAATCCTGTCAGCACCTTCTTTTAACGTGTGGATGGATAGAGGAAAATGGGATTATCATGGTGCCAACAAAGAGAAACAAATTATGAATACAAAAGATTTATTAAATACAAAAAGAGATAGTCTATTTAAGTACATTATGAACATGGGAGAAAAACTTCATAATACAGGCACATGGTCAGGTCTTCCCGACTAGTTTCTCCAAACCTTTGGCTTCATCAGGGGATTATGACGTGACCAGCTCAGTGAATAGCTCTAGAAGAACAAGACAGAAAATTGTTTTCAATTTTTTCAAAAATATATACAAACAGTATGGCTAAGATAAATGGCAGAGCAATAAAGGCCAAGATTTCAAACAAGGTCCAAAAATTCTACCCCCCCCCCCCCCCAAACAATCCCACATGGTGCAATATACACCAAAAAAACCCTATGGGGTAGAGAAAGATGGTCAACAACCTACCCACTGTTCCCACAGGGACCAATCGGGAATCTGACCCCCCGAGAGGTATAGTCACATCCAGAAAGCCCGAGTGTGGCTGTAGAGGGTGACGGAAAGGGGACCATATTAGAGAAAGTGCCCCCAGCAGGAGGGAAATAGAACCAGAAATTCTAATTGGTCATAACTATATAATTATAACAATAACGGTAAATGAAACATACCTATAAAGACTAAGAATTAAAGGAAAAGCAGAGGCGCTGGGTTGGTTTAGATATGGCTTGTCTGAATAATAATTAAAAACAGGAAGGGATTTAAGCAAAATGTCCCTCCTCTTGAATCAATTTAAGGGATTAGGTGCCGTATCCATTTTAGGACTTTCGACCACTAATCATATTTTAACGTGTGTCTGTTCATAATCTGATGATATCTAGTAGCTTACACTGCTCGGCATCAAGACAGCATTTTACTATTTTTGAAGATATTAAAAATTATTTTCTTGAAGCAGCGGTAAGGCTAGAATATAATCGTGCACTTCATCCCTAAATTTATAGACAATTAGTAAATACCGTATTTATCGGCATATAGCGCGCACCCCAACCTGAGAACGTAAGTTTAGTGAAAAAAATTACTTTTTGGATGCTCAGCCTTGACGGTGTCCGTCTGCGACCTTGCGCGGGGTCCGTCCAGCCTTGTCGGTGTCTGTCGCGTCCGTCTGCCGGGGGTTGCAGCGTTGAATTTGGCGCCTCGGTCGAGCTGTGCAGAGCCGGATTTCCGGTGTGTTCGGCTTCTCTCGCGTGGCTGCGGACGGAGCGGAGCGTGGCCAAGCCTAGCCGAGTGCGCAGTACACTTGGCTCGGGCTTTGTCGGCGGCGCTCAGACGGCGAGGATCGGCTGTCTCTGAGGAGGATCGGCGTATATCGCGCACCCACGATTTCCCCCTGATTTTTAAGGGGGAAAAAAAATGCGCGGTATACGCTGATAAATACGGTAGCTATTGTGATTATAGCGGTGCCAGAAAAAGAGTCCAAGGTAACATTTTAACAAACTTTTAATACATAGTAAAAACGTAGTATTGGGTAAAATACATGTCCATAATATGGTCAACTTAAGAGCATTGGGCAAAAGGTGGTACTCTAGTGTCTTCTCCCGATATGTTTTGCCAATGTTGGCGTCTTCAATGGACTTCGTTCATTAATCACTAGTGTATCAAAGACACGATAGAGATTTTTTTTTTTTTTTTTCAAATTAATTATAACATATCAGTATAGTTTAATACAATCAAAGTTTCAGAAAAATCAATATTCAACCTGTCCAACCCCCGCTTACCCAAGCAATCACCAAAAAATTCCCACCTGGCGGCCAGCATCAAAGGATGGAGGAAGGACACTGCATGATCACAGAAAACATATAAAGACCAGGCTGAAATACATCATTAAATCATGAATGGACATATGAAAGTCCATCATAAGGCTTGAAAACGTTTTTAATGTTTTTACTTACACAATGTGCATAAAGTACAAGTTTATCTGAGGGCCAATGGTTGAACATCACAGCAAACAAACTAAAAAAAGAAAGGGAAGCTCTGAAAATGCATATAATAAACCTCAAACCAGATAGTGAAACATTATATGCAGTATTATGTCAACTAAATGATCATTGGAACACAAGAATATAATTTAGCATTAGCTATATGTGGGGCTGAATAAGCCATGGATATTGCCGTACTGTGGGAAGTACAGCTTCAAGGTCAATAGAGACACCTGAAGCTGTAAAACATAAATCAATAAGCATCCACAATCAGAACACCTAGGTATCGTATAGCAGACTTCAATGTCAGTCACTGATTCACTAAACGGGTAGTTAACTTACTGCAGAGATGTGTCAATGTAAGCACAGCCCTCGGGGCTCCAGCATTGTGAACGCCGGAGATGCTGGCTTCCTATACCTTCTGTGGTCATGGGGCGTCCTTCCTCCATCCTTTGATGCTGGCTGCCAGGTGGAAGTTTTTTGGTGGTTGTTTCGGACAGGATGAATATTGATTCTTCTGAAACTTTATTATTTGTATTAAACTATACTGATGTTAGAATTCATTTGACTATTGTATATATTTCTCATCTTAGATCATTAATGTCTATCGAAGCCACCATTGGCAAAACATGTCGGGAGCAGGCACTACAGAACCACCGTTTGCCTAATGCTCTTAAAGGGAAAACATTTTTTTTCATAATAAGCATCCTTTACCTGCAGACATTCCTCTTTTCACTTGCTCATTGATTGTTTTTGCTCAGAAGTTGCTCTATTTCTTCTCTGTTCTGTTCACTTCCTGCTTGTTTGATTGTTGCTCACCACCGTGAAGGGAGGCTTTACTGCAGTGGTCAGTGATGTGCTTGCCCCCTCCTGGGAACTACATCTGTGTGTCTCTACGTGTTAGACTTCAAGGAGGTGTGAATTACTGGGCGTGCTGCAATGCATACTGGGAAATGAATACATGAACGAGCACCGCAAACCAGGAGGTGAATGAGAGAACAGAAACTAGAACACCGGAGGTGATATAGATGAAGGAATTTAATAGGTATTTACTAGTTTAACAGAATCATTACACTATTCTGCCTGTCAACCTTGCAGACATTAATTTTAGGCAAATTTTTTTTTTTCCTTTACAACTCCTTTTAAGTTGACCATAATATGGACATGTGTATTTTACCCAATACTAGTTTTTTTTTTTCCTATGTATTAAAGTTTGTTAAATGTTATTATTTTGATGCACTTGTTTTTCTGGCACTGCTATAATCCCATTAGCTATTCACACCTTTTATATAGTTGTTGCGCCAAGTAAATACCTAACATGTCCCATTTTAAAATTGTGTACGCATGTGGAACAGGGACATTGGGCACCCCTGATATATAAAGACTTTTAAAGTGCCACCCAGAGAGTGGCCTGCGACTTTCTGCTCTAGAAAAGCAGGTCGGCAAGACCAAACTGCTGGTTGCCAACTTGCCATCCCAGAGCATCCGTGTTGTGGATGGAACTGGCGGTAGAAGAAGTAAACGGCTGCGGTGGGAGGAGAGCCACATAAGTTGACGCATCCTCTATAGTGCTGGCTCCTGTCCCACGCAAAGTGATGCCAAATGAGCTCGCTTGGGACAAAGATTTTACGTCTTGCGATTCCTGCAGATGCAGAAAGTTAAAGGGGTTGTAAAGGTAAGTTTTTTTTTTTTTTTTTTTTTTTTTTTTTTTTTTTTTCACCTCAATGCATTCTATGCATTAAGGTGAACTAACATCTGCTAGTTAGTGGCCCCCCGAGCCCCCCTTTACTTATCTGACCCCTCGAAAGTCAAGCACCGTGAATGCACAGGCTTCTCGGCCATCTTCCCAGCTCATTCATTGGTTGATTGAAAGCAGCGCAGCCATTGGCTTGTGCTGCCGTCAATCACATCCAATGACGCGGCGTGCCGGGGGGGGGGCAAGGCAGAGTGATAGTCGGCAGCTATGGCCGTCGCTGTATCACGGGAGCGTTTCACGCAAGCTCGCTCGCATTAAGGTGTTGAGTCCTTGCGGAGGGGGAGCTGACACTGCCGCCGAAGGACCCAGAAGACCAGGTTCGTGGGCCACTCTGTGCAAAACGAGCTGCACAGTAACATATTTAAAAAAAAAAATTTTTTATCTGTAGTGATCCTTTTAAGGAAGGTCTGTTCCTTTGAAAATCAGTTTTGCAGAGTTTGGGCATATATGAGCAATAGTTTTGCAGTGGTTTTTGAGTCACAGCTCCGAGTGTCTATTCGGACTCTGAGCCCCAGCCCTCTCTGCCCTAATTGGCTGACTGACTGACTGGCTTTGGTGCTGCTGCTGTGTTTCAGCCAATCAGGAGGAGTTGCCTGGATGGCTTAGGCACTTGTGGCTCCCCCCGCCCCCTAAGGTGTCACATTTGGCACCTTTCAGGGGGGAGGGGGGTGCAGATACCTGTATAATACAGGTATTTGCACCCACTTCCGGGCATACATAATATGCGGGTATCTACGCCACTCCCCGTGCTGTCTTCTGGGAGACACACGGGTCCCAAAAGACAGGAGGGACTTTTGGATTGCGCTGCACGACTCGCACATGCGCAGTAGGGAACCAGGAAGTGAAGCTGCAAGGCTTCACTTCCTGATTCCCTTACCGAAGATGGCGGCGGCATCCGAGGGACAGGTCGGCCTTATTTTAAAAGTCAGCAGCTGCAGTTATTTGTAGCTGCTGACTTAAAAAAAAAAAAATTGGGCGGACCTCCGCTTTAATATGAATGTAATGCATTAAGATAAAACGCCTTCTGTCTTTACAACTCTTTTTTTTATTTTTTTTTTATTTTTATTTTTTAAGCAGAATTTTCTGCAATTTATTGTATTTTGGGTTAGAAGCTGATGGAATAGATGGTGAAACAGATTATTCAACTTTTTTTATTGTAAACTTCACAGAGCCTCGTAAAACATGGTCCAGCACATTGTGCTTGTGTAGGTGAGACCAGGAATAAAGCTTTGGGATCACATTCTGACTCATTAGAGAACAAGATTATAAAAGAGGTAATCTGATCAGACCCTTGTGACTTGTGCCGCTCTGTACACTGCTGCATTGTCAATTGCCGCATTGGTTTGTCCTTCGATTGCACTTCACTAGAGTTGTTTTTCAGATGTTTAAGAAAATAGCCAACCTTATTTAATGCTGCATTGAAGTTAACTTTTGACCATCCTGAATTGTGAAGGCACACACCCTTTGTTACATTTTCCCAGGAATAGGGCTAAACAGGAAGATAGTCCTGAGAAAGAAGAATGTGTTACAAACGGCTTACTTCCTCTATTCATTTTATGAAATGGTTTGAGGGTGAGGTCAGCAAACTTAGTTCACGTTCTCTAGTTTTCCAGACAGCAGCTGTTCTGATTTATTTGGTCTGATTTTATCATTAATATTTAGTACAATATTGTGTGTGTGTGTGTGTGTGTGTGTTTTTTTCTTCTATACAAGCTATATCATGCATGATTTAAAATATGACCATAGATACAGTAATTATGTGTTTTGTTTGTACTGTTCATGTATGTAGCTTGTGTCTTCTTTTGAATAAGCATAAATGAAAGCAAACTTTTAAGCTGCTACAAACAAATCACCATTACAAGCAGCCAGCACCAAAAAGTTGATTACAAACCAAAACTGACAAAATATAGATGGGGTGTTGCGCTAAACAATGTAAAATTGCATAAAAATTTGACAAATCTAATATAGTGTAGAATCCCCACACCAGCTTCTGTGAAATGGATGTGCATGCACACTCGTCTCCACCGTGAAGTTGCAAACCTGTTTACCGGAAGCCAACAAGACTGCTGTAATATGGGAAATTTATGGGCCCCTTTCAGTAGGCCAGCACCTCCGACAGTTTGGCCGAATCCATAATTGTACCTCAGAGAAATGCAAATAACAGTGCCATACGGTCCAAAAGTTAAAATCGTGGTTTATTAAAGACACAATAAAGCAAGTTAAACGCAAAAAAAAGGAAAAAAATAACGAAACATAATAAACAATCTAATTACAAAGACCACTATAAACAAATAGTCAGACATCAACCAAGGGGAGGAATATGGCATAGAAAGACGCAGACATAGAGGTAAAGGCCATCTAAGATCCAGATCCCATTTTTTTGTTTGTTTATGGCCACATTTTACATTTCTTGAGTCAATAATGGTTTGTTTAATAGTGACTTTTACTTGAAGGGCAAGTGACACTGAAGTAACTAGCTTATTTTAAAATACTTGCAAGTGACATTTGACAAACGTGACTGATAACCTTCAACATACCAAGTGTAACAATCTTAAACGACTTTCACAAGGGCAACTTATAGGCCCAACTTTGAAATACCGTTAGAAAGAAATTTATGAATTAAATGTTTAGCAATTTAGTGAAATTGCTCATTTTATTGTAGTATTCACTTATGAAAACCTCAAAAGCACCCCCCATAACATAGCTGTTTGTACTGCATGTAATCATTTGATACTTTTTAGGGTTAAATTAAATATGATTATTCCAAACACTTTGAAGCTACAATGAATGGTATATGTTGTCGCCTGACCTTTTTTATAAACCTTTTATGTGCACTTTGTATCTTTATCAGTTTTGTTGATTTAAATCTTCTATATTTGATATCGCTCTCCTGCAAAAATCATTAAATAATATGTACCACGGTCCTTTACAACTGAACTCCACTCCCAAAATGTTCTCCTAAAACCCAAAAATGGAACTTCCAATTTAAGCACTCCTCGCCCCCTGACATGCCACATTTGGCATGTCATTTTTTTTTTGGGGGGGGGGGGGGGGGAGATTGGGTAACATCTTTTTAGTGGGACTTCCTGTCCCACTTCCTCCTTCCTATCTTCAGTCACCTAGGTGACTCATCTCGCCCTAGGCGGCCCCTCCCTGCCGGCGATATTCTGGGACACAACTCTGGTCCCAGAAGATCAGCTGGCCAATAGTAGAGCGCATCGCGACTCGCACATGGGCAGTGCACCCGGCCTTGAAGTCGTAAGCCGTCATGGCCGGGTGCCCACAGTTATGATGACTGCGCGGAGGAGAGCAGGGGGAGAGGAGCAAGCATCCAGGCGGCGCTGGACCTTGGGGCAGGTAAGTGTTGATTTATTAAGTCAGCAGCTATGCTTTTTTAGCTGCTGACTTTTAATAAACTAAAACACGGGTAGAACTCTGCTTTAAACTGCATACAGCAGGTATAGAAAATAATGCTTTACATCCGTAAATGAAGATGCACAGTTTGTTTTATCCAGCTGTATTCAACTTGTGCAACTTAACATTCAAAAGATATAAGCGCAACATGTCAGAAGGAAAAAAAATAAAATCGCTGAATTTTAAAAGGGCTTCACCCCCTCCTAAAAAAATGACTTGTAAACTCAATTAGATGTAGCCAATCACCATCTTAATGGCGGACAAAGCCATTTGTTTATCAGCTGTGGTTATTTTTTATTAACTCGGTATGAAAAGAGCTTTCCTGGAGCTTTTCAGTTCCTGGTAGTGCAACTGAAGTAAACAATCAACTATGGGTGGCAAGGCATTGTCAAAAGATTTCCAGGATGGAGTCATGGGCAGGCACATATAATTTTTTTTTTTTAAACTTTACATTTTATTTTGACAAAATACATTCCAATATAGATGAATACAATTAATTGGTATTGCTCATCATAATGCATAGAAAACACTAACAAAAATTGAGGAATGGATAACCAGAAGTAATAACTTTAAGGTACAATATCTGAAGTTTGATATTCTGCTATCGCCCACCCCAAGTGGGATCATACTGTAGGCGGGAGCTGGTCATCAAATACTCAAATTTTTAGGAATAAAAAGAGGGGTCTTTAAGATTCAATATCTTTGGTGTATCATATATTATTAATAAGCAATTGGATGCTCTTGGGTATCCTAACTTTCCATTTTTTTTTTTGCAAATGGTGATAGAGAAATATTTAAATGCCAACATCAATTCATTGCTTAAGTGTTTAGTCTTATAATGATATACAACATTTTTTTCAAAGGCTTTATCAATGCCTAGAAGCACAGTAAAGTCTATTAAGAAGTGGAAGGTATTTGGTAAAACACAGACCCTCCCTGGATCAGGACATCACTTCAAACTGAATGAAAGTCCAGCAGGAATCTGTTCAGAGAGGCTACCAAGTGGCCTCTGGAGCAGTTGCAGACATATTTGACAAAAGTGGTCATTGTGCATGTGACACAAAAAGCAAACAGTCTCCACAAATGTGGCTTGTATGGGAGGGTTGCAGAAAAAAAGCCAAAGACAACATGCAGTCACGACATGGAAAATGTGTTCTGGTTAGATGAGACTAAAATTTAATTATTTGCCCTCAACACCAAACGTTCTGTCTGGCAGAACTCCAATATAGCTCACCATCCAAATAACCATTCCTACAGTAATGCTACATTTACACCTAGGCGTTCAGAATCGCGGTTCTGCCCGCGATTCAAGAATCACGGCAAGATGCAATTGCGATGCCATTACTTGTCAATGGAACCCCAATTGTGGTGCGGTTTTGCCACGATTGCTGGGTGATGAATTGCGATGCAAGGCGCCAAGCTTGTCGCTCAAAAAGGAGCAGGAGCTTCTTTTGGTCAACAGGGTAGCACGTTGCAATTTGCAGCGATTGCAGCAATAACCCATTTTGTTAAAGCGGCGTTCCATCAAAAAAAAATCAACTTTCTATGAACAGCTTGCCTTTTAAAATTTAAAAAAAATTGTACTCACTTTTATCTGACTGTTACTAGGCAGGTTTCGTAATCTGCCTAGTTCCTAGTCTTAGGTGGTTCAACTTCCTGTCCTAAGACCCCATTGCCTCCTGGGAAATGACGACTCATTTCCCAGGAGTCTGGGCATTATTGTGCCTAAAAATCACCCAGCATGCACCTCTCCACGAAAACAAGGAAGAAACGGGAACTGGGCTTCAGATGCCCGCACATGATGGAAACTGCCACAACATCTGATCTGCAGACGGAAGAAAAAATAGGACATTCTTCCGTCTGCAAAATCGGATCTTTGCGGAGGCGAGTGATTACGGGTGTCAGCGGATGTTTATCCGCTGACACCCGCAATCACATAGGGATCAATGTATGTCCCTTTTTCATCCGCAAAAGAATGGATGAAAATGCGGACATACGGTCCGCACGTCTGAAAGGGCCCTAAGAACAAGATGGGAGGTGTGAATGTCGTTGAACCACCCTGTTGTAGTGGCATGTTCCCATTCTTGAACTCCTGAAGTCTGCCTAGGTGTTAAACCATGGGTTCTCAACCTGTGGTCCTCCAACTGTTTCAGAACTAAAAGTCCCATGAGGCATTGCAAGCTGCTGAATGTTATAAGCATGACCCCAAAGGCAGAGTCATAACAGCTGGAGGGCCACAGGTTGCGCACCCATGTGTTAAATCTTCCATTTACATGGCTGAAGATGTAGATTGTTCCAAAACACCAGGATAGAGGCTCAGACTCGTGTAATTTTTTTCTACACCATTAGGAAAAGGGACATGGTTTTGAAGACTGAGGTGCACATTTTGGAAAGAGGACGACTCCTTTGCATGAGATGTAAAAGTCTGTGTCAAACTGAAACACCCTTCCTTGAAAAGTGGCCTACGACACCATTTATATCCCACCTAGAATGCTGTTTAAAAGTGTCCAGCCTGGATTTTGTTAACAAGGATCAAGTGACATTTGTCCAAACGGAGAACTAAACGCCAATATTAAGCTAACCATAACAATTGGCAGTACTCTGTGTTGTTGCTCTATTTCATAGATGCAGAAAATAACCTTTGGTGTGGACTGAGATTCTTTAGGTCTACCCAGATGCAAATGGAGCTCCTAGGGGAATTAATGTGACAAATTATGTTGTATGCAACAGCCCGCCCATATCCATTTATCAGAATTGGAACCAGGCAGGGGTATCCCTTATCCCCTTATGTTTTCTAATAATAATGGTGCACCTAGCAAACGCCAGTAGGAATTCTTCAACAGTACAAGTTGGGAAATGCACAAAAAATGGGTCTCTATACTGTTGACCTCCTACTATGTGAATTGTAATTATATTTTTGGTAGTAAAAATCGCAATAAGCGTTCATCGGTTGGTTTGCGCAAAATTTATAGCGTTTACAAAATAGGGGATAGTTTTATTGCAATTTTTATTTTTTTACTACTAATGGCGGTGATCAGCATTTTTTTTTTTCGTGGCTGCGACATTATGGCGGACATTTCGGCCAATTTTGACACATTTTTGGGACCATTGTCATTTTCACAGCAAAAAATGCATTTAAAATGCATTCTTTATTGTGGAAATTACAGTTGCAGTTTGGGAGTTAACCACAGGGGGGCGCTGAAGGGGTTGTGTTTCACCTAGTGTGTGTTTACAACTGTAGGGGGGTGTGGCTGTAGGAGTGACGTCATCAATTGTGTATCCCTATAAAGGGGATGACACGATCGATGCAGCCGCCATAGTGAAGCACGGGGAAGCTGTGTTTACACGAGGCTCTTCCCGTTCTTCAGTTCCGGGGACCGATCACGGGACCCCAGCGGCGATCGGGTCCGCCGGTCCCGGAGCTTCGGACCGGGGCCCGCGACCGGGTAGATGTACAGGACGTGCCGGTACGTGCATCTGCCCAGCCGTGCCATTCTGCTGACGTATATTTACAGGAGGCGGTGGTTAAAGCATCTTATGCATTCGTGTCTGTGGATGCAAATGCTGAACTCTGGAGCATGCTTGCAAGGTAACCCCCTTGGGAGAGCGCTTTTCCTAGGTGGTTATCAGATGCTGGGAGGAGCCACCGAGGGACCCTAGAACACAAGTGGATTGGGGCCACGGTGGAGGCAAGTATGATGTATGTTTGTTTAAAAAAAAAAAAACAATCTTTTAGACCCCTTTCACACTGGAGGCGTTTTTTAAAATGTCTCCTGAAAAAAGCCTCAACTGCGATCCCAGTGTGCTTTCACACTGGGGTACTGTGCTGGCAGAGCATCAAAAAAAAAAAGTCCTGCCAGCAGCTTCTTTTCAGCTCGTTAGGAGCTGTGAATACACTGCTCCTAAAGCTCCCCCACCCATTGAAATCAATGGGCAGCGCCAGTAAAGAACTGCTGAAAATGGCGGTGCTTTACTACCAACACCCAGGCGCTTTTAGTGTGAAAACACTCTAACAACTACTTTTTAATTTGGTTTGTTCAGCACAGACTGGTTGTTGTTGAGTTGAGCTATGGAATGTTCAGTTTTTTGTCTATGCATTTTCCCTTCCATGTGCTCCTTGCTGTGAAGGCCAGTTATAGGTGGGGGCAGAGGCCATTTGTTTAAAGTTGACAATCTACACTTTGTTGCACAGAATTTGAGTACAATAAATATATGTGTGACTGATATGTGTATTTTGTGTTTTCATTTTAGACCTTGCACCGGAGTCTAACCCATCTGACCATGCAAGAGCTAGCACAATTTTTCTCAGCAAGTCTCAGACTGATGGTAAGTGTTTTTTTTTTTTTTTTTTTCTTCCAGACCCAGGAATGGAAATGTAATATATTTCAGTTTTACAAGTTCTTAGATATAGTGGCATTATTATTATTGTATATTTTTTTTATATATATATATATATATATATATATATATATATATATATATATATATATATATATATATATATATATATATATATATAATATTATAATTTTTTATTTTCACCTATTCTATAAACCTACCGGTAGCACAATTCTTCTTAAGCAGTTGTTGATTCTGTGTTTGTTTCCCCCCCCCCCCTTATTCAGCTAGTTGAGCAAAAAACTGAGGTGCATAGGGCAATCCTGGCGAGCTCTTGTATTCGGACAGCTGAGAATACAAGGAGTCTATAGTCGGTGGTGCTGATTGAACGTCAATTATCTGACAGATTATGGTTGTGCAGAAGTTTATTGGTAGATCAACTTCTGTACAACCACCAATTTTGAACAGTCCCTGCTCAACTGGAGTAGCATTGTCCTCCAAGGATAGTTGGTGTTTCAGAACTCCAGTGGCTGTTTCAGGTTGGTTTGCAGGTGCTTTTTTTAGCGTTATAGCGCCTGCAAACCGACCCAGTGTGAAAGGGGTCTAAAGATCACCCAGGACCAAGCAGAAGTTATTTTGATAGCCCCATGAGTCCAAAAAGGAACTGAGTCTCTTGGCTCTGAAGTCTCTGGCAGTCGGCTTTCTGAATATCTGGATTTATTTATCACAGTGATTGGTGTTCAATCTAAATCTTCTGCCCGATAACCTGGAGACTGAGAGGAAGGTTCTCAAGAAAAGATACTTCGAAAGGGGGATTAACACCCTTCTCCTTTACGTGATTTTCTCCTTTACAATGTTTCCTGAAGACCAGGAAACGACAATAAAATGCGGAAGACCTTTTGATTCCTGGCAAAAAAATAATTGCATACATTTCTTATTCAGTAAATCCAGAACTGTGTGATTTGAAGGAAGATGTTAAAAATGGTTTGTTGCCCAGTAAGTAGCTTTAAGGTGCAGGTAGTGGCTCTTTGTTTTTTTGGAAATTAGATTGGCAAAAATTGTTCCATTTTCTAGTTTTTTTTTTTTTTTTTTTTTTATATAGCCCATCTAGGGCTCAGTGCCCCCTAAATTGAAATTGTCTGATGGATTAATGATTCTGCTATTTCAGCATTCATCAGTTCTGGCCATTTGCTACCTGCTAGAATTAAAGCTCACTAATCAAGGTTGATGGCCACAGGAGCAGGTGCATCATGGGAAGAATCTCTAAGTTTGTGGTATGTGCCTCAAGCCATCCTTTCAGGAAGTGCTCTCTGCTGTTTGGAAATGTCCGACTGGGACTTGTTTTGCAGGCATTAGTCCACCCCCCAAAGTGCCTGTCCTGGGAGATGATTTGGGAATATAACGTTAATGGTATTTCCAAGAATCTTCCAGGATGACGTCCATTTTCCCACCCAGATATTTTTAGTTTAAAGTGATGGTGCTTAGAATTTTTTTTTTTTTTGTTTCTTCCTACAAATTCACCCTTGGTGGAGGTTCTTAACTTACGTGGGGGAAGGAGAAGCTTTTTAAGCTTTGTTTGCGTTTCCTGTTGAAGGCCAATTATCAAGTAGCTGTTCTGGAAGATTCTTGGAAATCGTTACCAGGCAGGTTTTTTTTTTCCACAGTTGTCAATTTTAATGGGATGTTTTTGAGACACGGCGTGAGCATACTTTTATTTTCACCCCAGAACACCTTCTGCTACTCCTGAGTATGGAGATGACACACGTGTGAGACTTTGATTGGACTGATCATCTACCAGATAATTTATCTTCTACATCACAAAAATCAATTGACAGATTTGAAAACAGTACTGTAATGTGGTCAGGTAATATAGCTTGGTGTAGCATTACCTGTAGCAGTCTCTATACCTATAATCCCAGAAAGCCTAGCCTATTTATATGTGGCTGCCACCAGGAATGTCTTGTTTACTGGCGAAGGAAGTACTGGATGCTGTACAAATTGTCTGCAGAGGATAGCTGAGACTGGTGTCTGTTAGATGGCTCAGGCAGTGGCCAATAAATGGGCAAATGAATCGGCCTAGGCAGCAGGCAGAAACCTGATCAATAATTATACCGGGGTCTGTACAGGCAGTGCACAGAAGCAACACAGCACTGGTGTGGCGGTGATCAGGAACACGGTTTGCTAGCTGCACTGGCCGTGTTGACACTGTTGATGGCTGTCCTGCCTATAACAGGGGTGGGCAACCTGCAAGAGATGGAGATCTAATTGAACAACACTAATGAAGTCAAAGGGCAAGTAGTTTTTTTATTTTGGATAAATATATTACTCAGAACTAAAATAAGTATTACAAAAGTGCAGGTTTTAGGAGTACGTTGCGCTCAGAATGCAGGGTCCAGGGGGTGCAGTTTAAGCCTTGAAAGCAGGGATTCGGGCGATGTGAAGGGTGGTAGAGGACACCGCTATGAGGGATACACACCCATCCATCCTCTGCATATGGGGTAGGCCGCACAGGAACCTGTTCACGATCCACCCGTCACCTGCTGGTGTGGGGGGTGGTCAGGAACACTGTTGATGGCTGTCTTGGTCTAGAAGCACTGACACTTTTGAGGCCATGAACAGGTACACTGTTGCTGGTTTACACTGCTCTGCGGATACTGGGGCTAGTGTAGCAGTGATCAGGAACACACTCGCTGGCTGCAGTGGAATTGTAACACTGTACTGCTGTGGTGACAACCAGGGACGTTGGTTGCACTAGTATGATGACACCGAACTTGTTTGTCTAGTGATCAGGGACTGGCTGAAATGGCATACAGTCATCCAAGAAGCCAGCGTCCCTGATCACTAGCGTCCCCAGTACAGTATGGTTGCAGCCTGATTGTTTACAGGAATCGCCTAGTACAGGACCACTTTATTGTCTTTGTATTCTGCTCTGTGATCTGCTGGGTCAATCACCGGGTGCACTGCTGTGCACCCTAGAAGGCATGCAGCAACAGCAAGGGAGGTAAGAGGTTTTAATATGCCCACAGTGGTGAGCAGTCTGGATGGCAAGTGAATTAAATATGGGAACTGCAATTGCTGACCTCCAATCCTAAGAATACTAGTTGCCTAGCTGTCCCTGACTTCAATCCTTTCAGTCACTGTCCTGGAATAAACATTCAGAATGAACTCTGAATTCTTCACCTGAATCCTTGTTGCAGGTCAGAACCTCAAAGTGCCGAAGTTTTGGTAATGGGTGAGAGCCAGTTGGGATACCTGTGATAATGCTTCAACTCAAACATTCTTAAATGCTTTTAAAACACAAAATCACATCCGCACAAAAGGTTCCCAGTTGGTACATATGCTGGATACGTTGAACTTTTACTAATCTTGTATTTGCTTATTTTTATTTTTTTACAGTGCGAGAAAAGAGGAAGAGTAACCATATAAATCATGTAAGTTATAGCCATCTTTTGATTTATTGTGACACTAGTGATACTTTTTTAGACTTTGTGACTCTTGAGTTATTTACAATTCTAGTTTAAATGTTTCTAGCAAGTATACTGTAAACTTAAAAGGTAAACTCCAATTTTGCTATAAATCCACTCTTCTATAGAGTCAACAAATTCAGGCGAGTTAAAGAAGAACTGCACTTTGTTCTAGATTAGGGCGAAGTGGGATGATAGATAGATACTCGCCCCAAGATGAGGAAAATTTCCCACCAAATTGCTGTCACTAGAACAGCTGTCTTCATAAGAATTTTTCTTGATTTTTGCTCCTGTGATAGTCCAATTTTTTTTTTTTTTTTTTGTTTCTCCTTTCATGACGGTCAACTGAGAAGCTGCTTCTCCCACCTGAACGGGACATGCAACTAATAGAGAAGTCTAAAAGGTCTCACCCACCCCTGCATCTTCAGTGTTTTTCCTGTCCCTGCCAGAATAGGTAGAGAGAGAATGTTTCGCCTGCCCATGTTGATCATTTCTGTGGTTGGGATTTCTAGCAGAGTTGCAGGTTTTTAATCCCCGTCAAGACTTCAAGCAGACCTGGCTATTATGTTTTGGTGTGCTGGTTTGGGAATGCTGGCTCGATCAGTTACATGTAACAATGTACATAACCCCCAATGCCACCATAAAGCATACCTGTCGCTTAAATGTGCTATCACATGGGACCTTGTTGGCCTCTTAGTGATGGCAAAAAACTGTATAATAAAATAAAAAGTATAATAAACTAAATGTAAACATTTTTAATGCTGAAATGTTCTCTTCTATCAAGACAATCTCATAGTGAGACCATGCTCCTATAACAGTCTATATACCTGAAGGCAACACCAGTAACACGACCCCCATTGGGGATGGAACGCCTACGCAATGAGATATATATTCATTCATTCATTCATTCATAAAGAAAAAAAACATACATACATACATACATACAAGAGTAAAGAAAAAAAAACATACATACAAGAGTAAAGAAAAAAAAACATACATACATACATACATACATACATACAAGAGTAAAGAAAAAAAAACATACATACATACATACATACAAGAGTAAAGAAAAAAAAAACATACATACATACAAGAGTAAAGAAAAAAAAACATACATACATACATACATACATACATACATACATACATACATACATACATACATACAAGAGTAAAGAAAAAAAAACATACATACATACAAGAGTAAAGAAAAAAAAACATACAAGAGTAAAGAAAAAAAAAAACAATGTCTATTCACCACAGCATCTGCTCAAACATGCACGCTATCTGTAGATGTCATGTGAGGAGTAAATTCAAAAACTTATGAGAGGTGGGATAGCCAGATGTTGGTACATGGTGATAACCACCTATTAAGAATAATAATGGCATAGTCGCCTTCCTCCTAAGTAGTATCTCAATACCCAAGTAGGGGCTACTTGAAAACAGAGCAATTTTCTCAGGACATTCCAAAGCTGATGGCAATCAACCCTTAGGCTTCATTTCCATGGACGTTTTTGGACGTTTTTACAGCCACTTTTCTGAGCTTTTTTTGCAGCTTAAAAACGGCTCTCCATGTTAGTCTATGGCCTCATGCTCACCATGACGTTTTTGAGCTGTAGATGGCTGAGCCGTTTTTAAGCTGCAAAAAAAAAACAGGACCAGTGCGTTCTGAATCTCCAGCCTTAGAGCTGTAAAAATGCCAGACGTTAAACGCTCAAACACGCAAAAACACTAAACGCTACCGCGGCGTTTTTGAGCTCCAGAAAAAAAAAAAAAACATGAACAGGCGTTTTTAAGCTGTAAAAAAGGCTAAAGAAAATGGCTAAAAACGTCCATTGAAATGAAGCCTAAAAGTGCATAATGATAAAAGCCTGTCATCCCACAGTCTGAGTTCAATCTACTATGATAAGGCAGTAATAAGTCCCTCCTCCTTAGTAGCAGGGCGTGCACGGGATTGAAGGGTCATAGCAGTTCCATGCTATGGGAGGTGAGGTGTACCATGCAACAGTATGGCTTGAAAGTGAAGAACAGTTGTCATTATTTTTGACTGAGTTGAATACAAATAAACGCAAAATTAAGTTGACTTGTATATTTGATCCAGTGACAATTTCATTCTTGGGACTCCAGATCTCTGTTTTGGAAGGAGATGATCACACGTCTGGTCCTCTGACATATTTTTCCCCTAAGTCACAGAGACCAATACAATTTTAGGGGTTTTAGATGTATTTGTATGCTTAAATACATTTAGCATGCATGCGGGGAAAAAAATAAAATGATTTGGCATCGAACGGGTTAAAGATGCCTTTAAAGCAAATTGTTTTTTCCAGTGCACTGTTAATGTAAATGTTGTTGGTTAATTTTTTACTGTATTTATGCACTAACCTACCAAGAATTTAGCCAGGCATTTTTTTATTTCTAGTAATTAATGCAGCCTCTAAGACTGGAAATTTGCTGCCTTGCTCTTTTGTAATTATCCCTTTTGCTTTTTTTTTTATTTTGTGCGTCTTCTGCACTCAGTGCTCTGGTGCCATCTGCTGATCATATGAAGCAGTGCAATGCAAGATCACCTTTAAAGGCGAAGTCCACTTTTATAAGGTGTAACATAAAGCATGGTCACTTAAAACGTCCCCAAAACCTGACACACCCCTCCCTTGCCTGAATCATGGGATGTTTCTATCTTCAGCATGTTAGAATTGGCCTGCACCATTGGGTACTTTGGAGGTAGCTGCTTTTATAGTCTAGGGGAAAGTTTATCATCCTGCAAGATTTCACCGATTTTGACTTTTTTTTCCACTTGAAGGAAAGTTCTCATCTGAAGTCTCCCCAGAAACTTGTGCTTCTGGCATTCTCTCCTATGTCCCATGTTCCACCAACCCTTGCATAACTGCACTACAGTCCCAAAGTTGGTCTAATTTTATTGTCTTTACATTGTCAGGAGATGGATTAAACGAAAGAATGCATGCATATTAAAAAAAAAACTCATAGCTATAAATTATTTGGTGTAGACACAATTCTTCTTTTTAAATGTACTTATCTATGTTTTACCAAATTTTACTAGGTCTCTCCCGGGCAGCTTACAAAGAAGTATAGCTCATGTTCCACAATATTCCTAGATGACAGCACAGTCAGTCAGCCTAACCTCAGAAGCACAATTAAATGGTGTGTATACCTTGGATTTATTGCTGCTGCCAGGAATGCCTGTGATTGTTTTAACCCTATTTTTTTACTTTGTCATACATTGTTAACAATTTAGAGAATATTTTTTGACTGCATAGACCTAGGAGTTTGATAATATGCCATCGACATTTTGCCTTCATTTCCATTCAGTGCAAAGTAAATGTTGATATAAGTCTGCAGTGAGGTTGTAGAATTTTAGGTACTGTTTGCTTTTTAGAATGCAATAGCTCAATAGCGAGGGAGATTTCTACACGAACATCGCTTGTGTTGGTATGGCGATCTGTCACTGCACCCTGTAAGGCAATGAACCCACAGTCATCAGATCACGGGTCCAGCGCCAGGCTTGTGAAGATATTAGTTGGTTTTCTGCCCTGTACCTCCCACAGAGGCTATGAAAAAATCAATGAACTGCGGGAGCACTGATCAGTGTTCTTGTAGTTATTGAGAGCTATAAGTCAATTCCTAGCTGTGAATGCTATAATAGTGTTTTTTTTTATTTTTTATATAGGCTTTGTTCTATTTACAGCTGGTAATCTAGCCAGTACATCTGTTTTTTCAACCGGAAACCTTTTGCAGTTACAGGGATTAGGCAGACTGTTTAACACAAACACGATCTATAAACCGTTACTTTTTTCCCCCTTTTTGGGATAAAAGCTTATAATTTCAAAGTAGGGTTGTCCCGATACCACTTTTTTAGGACCAAGTACAAGTACCGATACTTTTTATCAAGTACTCGCCGATACTTTTTTTTTTTTTTAATCTCATGGGACAGTGGCACATGTGTCAGACATAACCCTCCTCACTGCAGCATGCAGCCTCAGTTCCGTTCTAACTAGCAAGGAGAAGGACGTATAACTCCCTTTGGGCCCAGCACCCTGAGGAGAAATGTTTCTTTTATTTAATTAAAAATATTTTCTTGAAGAATCTTCTTTCAACTGTCGGCTGAGAGACAGGCTGGATAATATAGATCCTTGTAGTCTACTCAGTCCGACCAGCGAGCGTGAGCACACCCTTGCAAAGAGGCTGGGTCTGCCATGCCTCCTGGGGTGGCCAGTGAGCTTTGCTCCGAGGTTCACATATGACTGGGCTGTGGTGTTTTCTCACTCACAGTGGACCGGGCCGACAGCTACCTCCATTGCGGTTGTAGGTCTGTCAGGAATGCGTCAGCGAGTACTCGCTTGGACGTGTAAGTACAGTCCCTTCCGCTTAGGTGGGTTGGTACAGCTGGGGTTCGGGGGTCCTCTTCTCCCTTCCCTGCTCCTTAACCTCTGCTGCACTGTTAACATTTGCCGCTGTCAGGGGGGGCCTTCCTGAGGGTACTGTGTATCTGGCCTGAGTTTTTTTTTTTGTACTGGAGCTTTCCTGTGAGGGTTTTTTATTTTTTGGCACTTGTAAAGCCCTAGAAGGCTTTTACTGTTTAAATGCGGCATTTTGCTGCCATTCTGACGATGCTGGCACCATTTTTTTGGGTGGTTTTTCAATTGCATTGAAAACTCCCATTGGCGGCAATTTTGTCGTAGCCGCGCCATGGCGCAGCTTACATTGCGGTCGGCCATTTTTTTTGTGGCCACGTTTTGAACGCTCGGCGGTATGTCTGTGATGTTTCACTAGATGCCACGCCCTTGGTATCCAGGGCTTCGGTTTCAGAGATGGTTGCCGCCTTCTCTGGTTGGAATGCTGGTCTGCTGGCCAGGCCTCTAACATACGCCCTGGCAGATTTACCCTTTATGGGTGGGAGACCTTTTGGGTCCTCGCTGGATGACATTATCAAGAATGTCAATGGAGGGAAGAGCACTCGCCTCCCTCAGGCTTCCACACCAAAGTGGTATTTTCGTCAGTCAGGGTCCACGGGCGAACCCTCCCAGGCCGACAAAGGCTCAGCTGGGGGACTAAAACGTCCCTGGGTGCATAAGCCGATCGCGCCGGCACCCGAACCCGCCAATGTATGTTGCTTCCCCTGCCTGTCTGAGGTGGCGGGTCGACTTTGCTGTTCACAACTCGGTGAACCTTCCTGCTCTCCGACCAGTGGGTCTGCGAGGTGGTATCTTCAGAGTACTAGATGGGGTTCCTTCCGATCCACCGAACAGATTTCTTCCCTCGTGTCTCCCTCTCCCGGCTCGTCGGTCAGCTGATGTGCCGTTTCCAGCGGCTCTTTCGCAAATAAGTGGGGGTGTTGTCATGGCTCCGGCCAATCGCAGCACCAGAGCACGCGATGACCAGAAATTATTTCAGTAGACATGTCGCCGGGCAGAGCAGTGTGCCGGGACCGCTGCGGGGGCTTTGTTTATCTAAGGTGAGCATTTCATAATGAGCTAATATGCTATGCATACCAGCTCATTTATGCCTTTTTGTCGTGCAGGGTTTTTGTTTTGTTTTTTCGTGGCTTTACAACCACTTTAAAGGCAGCCCAAAAATCTGTAGTGACCCTGAAAAAACATCAACGGACCTCCTAGAATTCTTCAGCTTCCATTGTAGAGCTGATGGGGAAGGTATTGACTGTATAGGAACTGATGGATGCAAAGGGCATGGGTGCCCACAGCTGGTGCCCCTTCTGAATTTCTTTTGGAGCCCTTTTTGCTCTTTGATAATGAGAGAACTGGAATATCATAGGTGTAGGACGACGACTCCTGGCAGGGGAGATCATTTGGTTATTACGAAAATGATGGTCCTGGTTGCATACTAAAGTTGGGATCTGTAGAAGAGATAAGATCAGCGCTTAGGACTCTAAACAACTAAGTTGCCAAACACATAACCCTGATAACGGGTATGTACAGTATATACACCGATCAGCCATAACATGACCACTGACAGTTAAAGGAAATATCTTGTTCCAATGGCATCAAAAAATTGGTGGGATATATTAGGCAGCAAGTGAATATGTTGTCAATGAAGTTGATGTGGAGAAAGCAGGAAAAAAATGGGCATCGCAGTTTGTGGTGCATGGAGCTGTGAAGCCCATGGTGACCCATGTCCATAGCCAAAAGCTTGTACAATGGTCACAAAACTGGACTACGGAGCTATGGAAGAAGGTGGCCTGTGTGTTTGTTTATTTTTTATTTTTTTACATCATGTGGATGGCCGGGGGTGTGTGCGTCACTTACCTGGGTAAGAGATGGCACCAGGATGCGGTATAAGAAGGCAAGTCGGCAGAGCCAGTGTGATGCTTTGGGCAATGTTCTGCTGGGAAACCTTGGGTTCTGCTATTCATGTGGATGTTGGTTTTGGTGTCCATGCCTCACTTGGTCAGGGTTGTTTTAGCAAAAGGGGGCCATACTCCATATTAGGTGGGTGGTCATAATGTTGCTGATAGGTGTACAAGAAATTCAACACTGGTGCTAAATCATTATTAAAGATAGCATGTGCAAGTGAAATACTAAAAAAGTCCTAAAGTGTTAGTGTGATAATAATGTTCCAGCAGTGAAATGATGGCACTCCACACCTGTATGCTTATCAAAGGATCATAACCCCCCTGTAAAGAGTGGTTATCAAATGCTTCATTGATGACCTATAGCTTCCTCCTTGTATCCCCTGTAAAATGAGACCAGCCACTCCAGGGAGACCAGCTCCCCACCTCCCCGAGCGATCGCACCAACTCCTCTTCCAACTGCAGATCGGCTCTCATTAACCAATATGAGACGGAGGGGGGAGCACTTACAATAGTGTTACATTTTATTAATATAAAGTATTGCACTCGCATATAATTAAACCTTTAACACTACAAGCAAAATGAACTTCTATCTTTTCAAGACGCATTGATTCCTCCCTGTATTCCTGGTAAATGTGGGGGCTGGGGGGGGGTCCTAATCTTTTGGTAAGCAGTTTCATAATCACACTGATGTGGAGTGCTGTCTTTTCATTGCTGAGATAGCATACTTTTTTTTTTTTTTTTCAATCAGACACTTTTGGTCTTGTTTGGCTATTTGAAAAAACAAAGGGTGCAATCCGCGCAAAAACAATGAAACATTATAATAATCACCCCCCCCTCAGATTGCAAGCTGAACACTGACAGGACAATCACAGAATCCAAAAAATGCAAAATATATAAGAAAATAGTGCAGCGCAATGAGAATATTCCTAATAAGAATTAAAGTGCAAACACAGTATATTGACCCAAAGCAAAAACAGAAAAAAATTGTCCATATAGTGAAAAATTCGACAGGAATAAAGTGACTAAAACTTCCAAATCTTCACCGGTGACTTTAAATTCAAATGAGTGATCCCTCCACCGTTAAGAATGGCTACTATCACCTTAAGGTATGGACCCCTGTTTTACCAGGCAGTCATACCAGCAGAAATCAAAGAACAGATTGGTGCGATGAGTGATACGACAAACTTCTTGACCTCGGCAGCAATTGGGATCATAAATAAGAGGAAAAAACAGATCTAAGTGCTCTCTGTTCAAAACGGCTTAAAATTTATTTTAAAGGCATAACAGGCTGCTCGCATTAGCCCAATGGATAAACGGCAGAATAAAAATACACACAACGTGTTTTATCAGAGATGGCAGCAAGCGACTGGGGTAAGTGCAGGCGTTGGAAATTTACCACCTGCCTCCATTGGTATACTGTCACAAGTCACAAGTTTTATGACAGTCCAAATGTAAAAAAAAATTGTGGCTATGGGGCTGGCCTGTAGAGGCGATCTGCAAGAAGTGCCTAGAAAGGATTCTTCATGACAAAGAATGCAATTCCATAACTTACATCGACTTCTTGGCATCGGTAGACATCGAGGATACACATTTTCACCTCGAGGATACATGAGATGTACCCATCTTTTCTCTGCTTCAGGGGTCCTGGCGCTTTGCAGGAATCGTGGGCAGCATTTTCTGTTTTTGGATCTTTTTGCTTTTTCATGACCCCCTGGGTCTTCACCAGGGTAGTGGTCCCTGTTCTTGCCCTGCTGCAGTCTCAGGAAATTCACATTTGTGGGGTATCTGGACAAATCTTATCTTAGAAGGAGCACTCTACCCAGGCCCTCTGCCAACATCTAGCAGAAGTTGCAGACACTTAAGTTCATGTTCTTAATTTGTGGGTAATTTTTAGTCTTCAGAATTCCTCCTAGCCTCAGTCCACATTCCAGGAATAGACAATTGGCAGGCTGACTTCTGTGGTCAGTGTCTGGATCCTGGGTCTTTACCTCAGTGTTTTGGGATATTTGTCGATGTTGAGGGACGCCAGACGTGAATCTTTTATCTTCTGGTATCCCATTTCAACAACAAGGTTGACAGGTTCATGGGCAGGACCAGGGATCCTTAAAGGAGTTGTAAAGGAAACATTTTTTTTTTTTCTGAAATGACTGTTTACAGGGTATAGAGACATAATAGTTAACTGATTCCTTTTCAAAATGATTAAAAATAGATAAAAATCAATCATATAATGTACCTACAGTTTCGTTTTTGCATGCTGTTTTATGCTTCTGTGATGAACAGAGACAAAGAGCCAATACAGGGCAGTGATGGTTTGAAAAACGAAACTGGTGCTGAGGGGTTTTAGACGCACAGTAATCGCACCTCCTTGATTAGTGACCACAGAGAGAAAGCTCCCATGACATTTTTCATCAGGTAACCCACTGTTCAGAACAGAGAAGGATTACAGCAACATCAGAGCAAAAACTAACAATGAGGACATGAAACCAGCACTGCAGTGGGGGGACTTTCTGACTTGGTTATTACAACTCTTTTAAAGACTAACATACAATAGCTGAAACCGTGTTCCCTTCTATTTTATGTCCCTATTGAATAGGTTTCTTGGTGCCTCTGGCGCTTCTCGACACCTAGCATTGCCTTCGGCTCCCACCTGGTGGATGTTCGGACCCTACTGACCCCAGCTTTGGTCATAAGATGCACCAGGCTGCTCTTTGAGTTCGGGTCCAGGTTCCCTTGTTTGTTTTGTGGGCCTGTTTCCTGTGTTTTTCACTCGGTTGTATTTCTTAGGACATCCCAGTTTTTGATTACAGGTACTTATGTCCTGTACTGTACAAGTAAGAAAATGGGATTTTGACTTTTTTGTAAAATTTTCTTGGAAGTGTATATACAATGCGGGGGACCTCCCCACACACACACACACACACACACACACACACACACACACACACACACACACACACACACACCCCTCCTGTCCTTTTCATCTCCTTGTTGCTTGTTATAAATTTGATTTGCTGGGGTTAGGAGGGCTTATATGGGTTGTTCCAAAGTTCTGTTTGATGGTGTTCAAGCACCTGAAGGTGGCCGAATATAACCCAATGTCTAAAAGTCTGTGTCCTGTACTGTACTTCCAAGAAAAGGATTGTGTCCACTGACAAAATTTTCCTTAACTGCCTGACCTTGTGACCACACAAACTGAAAAGTCTCCTGGGTGGTGAGAAAAACGGAAAAAAATTCAAGTGTCGATAAAACCCTTTTTCTACATTAAAATGACATTCATACTTAATATATACTTAACTTGGCAGGACTTGTTTTTTTTTTTTTTTTGCTTTTAACCCTGTCTTGTGTATTTTTTTATTTGGCTAATCCATATACTTTTATGTCACTTTATATACCACTTGTGTTTTATATACATTTTTTTTTCTTCTTTTGCAGTGTTACATTAGCAATATATTACCATATAAAGAACAGGTATGACCTTTCAATTACTTTGTGTGGATTTGTTTTGCAACCTTGCAGTACAAGTTTGTGCTATGCTGAATGCGGTTCATGCACTTCAAAGAATAACATAGGCACTCAACACTTCTCTTTCTTTACAGACTTTATCGCCTATTGCTAAAGAAATGTAACAAATCTAAAGTGTATGAATAATTTGTGGCCTTCTATCAGAGGCGATTCAGTTCGCATGTGCCACGCTATATAAGTTTTTCATTCATTCATCAGGCTAGGGGGTAGAGTTTTTTTTTTTGTTTTTTTTTTTGTTTTTTTTTTAATATATATATTTTTATTTATAGTTTTGCTTTTTTCACTCTTTCCTTCATGTGCTTGGTTTAAGGTGGTCAATAGCTCAGGTTAAAATTTACAGTCCCGGGTGTACAATGGTGTGACTTATTCCCCATGAGACAGTCATGTTTTGAATGTAAATGCTAGGATAAACCTTGCTCCAAGGAAGGAACCTTTGCTGTCTCTTTAGATAACCCACAGTGCTTAAGGCATCCTTTTCGTCATGGTTTGTTAAAAAAAAAAAAAAAAAAAAAAAAATGAATCCAGTGTTTTAAGCCAATACAAGTTATTTTGTTTTGAAAACTTTAATTGTCTATGAAAAAAATCCACCGAACCTCTAAAGTCTCCATTTTTAAAAGAACATTGCCTCAAATGCTTTACTCTGTGTCGGAGCTGCAGTATACCCAGTTACACCCTATACCTCCCCTGATGGTAAATGTCACGGGGCTGAACAGCCTGTACTCAAATCCATGGACATGGTACAGAACTCATAACAGATATTGTACCACCATGGAAAGTGGCAGCCCCTTTCTGCCTGGTTCTACCAAATTGTATCAACCTTCAATATTTTAAGAACCTAAACAAGGACAGGCATGTAAAATCAAGACCCCCCAATCTGTATACTTGTTCTGGGGCTGTAAATGAAAGTGGTCAAACCACTGGATCAGCAGAACAGGCAGCTAAAATGCATGGAAGGGGAGGTTGGCACTGGCAGCCATCACATTTCTTGCTGTACAGTATAGCAGACAGCTTGGGCATGCACCAAAGTATACAGAGCCTGCTGTCTCTATATGGTAGGTTCCTATCATTGTTCACATTTGCCAACCTGTATATTCAATTTTCGCTGGCCTGTCCTTTAACATATGATAGACATTTATCAAAGATGTCGTTATTGAGCAAAAATATGACATTATTTCTAAGTTTGGTGATTTTTTTTTTTTCCCCCAATGTTGCATAGGTAGGCAAGATTCCCTAATGAGCCATTTTTCCATGAAAGTATTTGAAGCAAACTCTTACAGCAGCTGATTTATCAGTTTGTGCACCTAGTATTTGTATACACACATTCCTCCCACTGAGAGCGCCAAATTTCCCATCTGAACTTCTCCCCTCCTAATGCATCCTAAGCCTCGTACACTGATCAGATTTTCCGATGATTTGTGTTGACAGCCTGTTGGTGGAAAATCTGACCATTTGTACGCTCCATCAGCCAATTGTGGTATTTTCTGCGGACAAATGTTGGATGGCAGGCTTTAAAATTTTCCATGGACAACGGTCTGTTGTCGGATTTTCCGATCGTGGTGTACACAAGTCCATCCGACAATAGTCCAAAGTACAAACACGCATGCTCGGAGGCAATGCTCACCAAACACAACATTAGTAGAAGGTGCTCAAAGGGTGGCGCCCAAGAGCCGAAAAACCACGTACGTAACTACGTTCGTGTTTGTTGGCTGACAATTGTGTGCAGTTTGTAGGCAAGACGAGTTCCCGGCCAACGCCCTTCGGACAAAAGTCTGAGGCTTTGTCTGTGGAAAATCGAATTGTGTGTACGAGGCTTTAAAGGCCAAGTTCACAATTGGTAACCTGGTGCACCTGTATTCAGGACATAACTTGTTGCTGCAGCCTCATCCTGTACAATATATAGTTTATTTGTATACATTATCTAATTTGTGACAATGTGCATTTATTCAGATTTTTATGTATTTAATTCTCTTGTCAGGCATCATTGATTCACACATACTTTCTTACATTCATATTTTTGTGTGTATGTTAAGCTTGGCATTCTATTTTTCAGGGATTCTGATCGATCCTTGGATATATTTAATGAAAAACTACATCCTTTAACAGTAAGTTCTTGCTGCTTTGGCTGTTTGGTGTGTGTGTGTGTGTGTGTGTGTGTGTGTGTGTTTTTTTTTCATTTTTACTTGCTGAAAGTTTTGCTAACATTGGGTGCAGCTTAATTCAGAAAGGTTTAATACAATTAGTTTAGTTAAAGAGCTCTAGGCCCTTTCAAAAAAATTAAGTCTGCAACTACAAATTCTGTAGCTGCTGTGTTTCAATATAAGGGCACTTTCCTGTTTAGGGATCCCCGTGATGTCCTCACCCATTCTTCACTTGGCTTTGGGTGCAGGCATTTTGAGATCTCAAGTAAGGAAAACAGGAAGTGAAGCCACGAGGCTTCACAGCCTGTTTTCTACTGCACATGCGCTAGTCCCAGGAGTGCCAAGTAGTCTCGCTTCCTATTTTGACTATGGGACAGAAAGTTTAGGAAAATCTCCCCAATGAGGCGGTGAAAGTAAAAAAAAATCCTAATTTTTGAGTGGATATCAGAACACTAAGGGAAAATATTCCATTGGGGTCACTAGTCTGGTGACTTTGGTGACACGCTTGGATTTCCTCATTTTAGGATATCCTCACTTCTTGTTTTGGCCATGTAACAGGAAGTGGTGTGTTCTCCCTAATGGGACACAGATGGCAAAAAAAGGAAACAAATGTGGGGGTTATAAACCCCCCCTCCTTCCCATTTACTCTATCCAAAATGGGGGGTGGAGCTTTTGCCTTCAGCTACACTTTAATATTGTAGAAAATGGAAAAGAGAGGGCGCCTAGTGCATTATCCAACAAAAAATTATAAATAAAATAAGATAAAACTACTCAAAAATGTAGCTAGTATGCTTACACATCAAGCCACTGCAAGTGGCAGCATGCTACCAACTTTCTTGAAACCTCAAGTTTGAGGGTGACCTCGCCAGGGTCCCTGCTGGCTTTTGCATTTTGAAGGTAGCCCTCTTTCATCAGAGCCAGATGAGCACTGATATTACAGCCTTGTATACAGTTTTAGCCCAATTACTTACACTTCCACAGTATTGGAGCCAAAAGTACCTCCCACATTAGGATGAAGGAGGAGGAGAAAAGGAGTACCACCTTACTGTATGTGTATAAAATAACCATGTTCCTAATGGGGCAGTAACACTATGCACACATAAGAGATTTAGAAGCAACCCAGGCTTGCCTATTTTAGCGCCCAACACTGTATAGTGCATCATACAGGTCCCAAATTTTTCATATCCTAGTTCGTTAGCCCATTATGACAAACATCCATTTGTAATCTTTGCGCCTTGCTTCTAATGGAAGCCTGGGATGCAAACTGGTGAACATACACCAGAAGTGCAGCCCCGGCTTGCTTTCCAGCCGCTACTTCCAGTTTCCAGTTACAAAATACAAATACAAATGTATAAAATATAATACATATATAAAAATATAACACAATTTTTTGTTTTGAAATTTTATCTCAAGTTTTTAGCAATCCATAGACCAAAAAAAATACACTATGATCTGTGTTGGTTAAAAAAATAATTTCACTGTTTTTAAGTGGCACTAAATTAGGAATCTGGTATAAAGCATTGTAAAGTTATTTCCAATATTACTTCCCCCCCCCCCCCCCCCAACAAAGCCTTCAACCTATTAAGCAAAGCCAATAAAAATTAAATAAAATAATAAAATAATCAAATACTAGTTTATGAAATTTTAGAAGCAAAATAAAAAAAAAAAAATTCAATCAAAGTCAGGAAAATAACAGGAGGGGAAGGAGTCATTTGAGGCACTAGGATTAAATGGGAACCAATCTTATTTTTAAACTTGTCAGTTTTTTTTTCTTATATGCAGATTATTAAAACAAACATAATGTTGGTTTGTATCTCACATCTCAACCTGTATAGAAGGGTTTCCCCCCCCCCCCCAAAAAAAAAAGCTGTAATGGCTGATCTATTTATTCAGCAACCCTTATCTGTGCACATGGGGATACTTCGAAGTCCACATATAGTTAAGAATCCTGTTTTTAACCTGAGCTTGTTTCTAAAGCTCAGACCACCTTGGGGTTTATTGGCCACGAGTGCAAACCAGGCCAGAACTACAAATGGCACAGGTATCCTTTTTAAGGCCCCTTTCACACGGACAGACCGATCTGGTCCGCCTGTCAGTTTCTCAGGCTGACCCAAACAGACCATCCATTGCTCTTTATGAAGCGACGTGTCCACTGACATCCGATCCTGTCTGCTGAAAACTGATGAATGGGATCTACTCCCCATCGGTCCATCAGATCGGATGACAGTTGGATGAAAAAGCACAGACAGTATTCAGTATAGAGGCTGCTGTAAGCTCTGTTTCCAGTGTCATATCGCACATTTCTAGCAACCCCTAGAAATTGGCTTTAAAAAACAGCACAAATGCGTACAGGCCTGGAAGGAAGATTTGGATCACTCCATTTCACCTGTAGACTGGCAAAAGTGCTTTATTCTGACTCACAAAATGTCCTTGGCCTCCAAAGCTCAAAAATTCAAGTCGTTGACCCATTGGTACAGATGCCCCTCAACTTTGCACTGGATAAACCCAGCACTCCAGGATACCTGCTGGCGTTTTGTCATCCAAGGGAACCTTACTCCACATTTGTTGGGAATGCCCCCCTGTGCGGAGGTTCTGGCAAAAGATCTTCGACTTGTACTGCAGACTCATGACGACCTTGGTTTCACCCTCTTCTGAGGTAGGTCCGCTATCTATGCTCCCTGCATCGCTTAAATCGGTCAAAAAAGACGTTCTGCGTCACTTTCTGGCGGCAGCTAGAACGGTTCTGCCCAGACATTGGAAGTCAACAAGCATGCCTTCCCTGGGGGATTGGGCAATTGAAGTAAACCAAATCAATAGCTTGGAAAGAATGTTGCAAGTCTACAGTAGTAGACTTAATTACCACAATAGAATGCAATCACAGCAAGCTTTATAGTACACTGCAGCCAACACGCAATATATATACCGCATTAAATCTGACTAGCACAGTCCATAGTGGGGTTCTCATTCACCCTGTGACCCTATTAGAGACACAGGGTGATCTACACATAAGAGGCATCAGGGAGCTTCTGGGTCCCACAGGCCCTTCCGTTACAAGGAGCAATTCTCCAAGACCTGGACCTCGTGGTCTGTTTCGATACCCGTCTGAATTTATTTGATGGGTTACGGAGAACTCCGACTACGCAACTGTGTAACTAAAGTGGAATGTTTTCAATATCTACATTCCTTACTGCCTTGACCCCTCTATCCCCACTCTTTCTCCTTTCCCTTTTATATGTTGCAGTGTTACACGATCACCTAAATCATAATCCCTAGTCTCATCACACCGGAATTGTGGCACACACAGAGCTTCCCCCTCAGAGAAAATGCACCTGGCACAGCAATGAGTGGGCGCCACTCGTTCAGTGCATAGTGGTGCTCACCTATCCATTATAAGTCAGGTTAGACGATATAGCTATACAGGCTTATATACCAAACTAAATTCGAAGCTTATATACCAAACTAAATTCGAAGCTCATGGACTATCTGAACCATGAGACGATACCCGTATTGCAATGATGTCTATTTCTATACATGTGTTAATAAATGACAGATTTGTGTACTGTACACTTTTCCTTTCTCAAGATAAGATTGAATGAAATCTACAAAAAAATCAACTTTATGCTTCGGAGGTTGGATTTGCAGCGCTGTGTATATTACATCTGCCCAGATACAGAGATACCAGTTTAAACAAAATTACTCCAGCAAATCGGGGAAAGGGGTGATGATTGATACCTGGAAACGATGATATAATGTCTGGTAGAGCTGCACGATTCTGGCCAAAATGAGAATCACAATTTTTTTGCTTTAGAATGAAGATAGCGATTCTCACGGCGTAAAATCTTTTACATTTTATACAAAAAAAAAAAAAATGGCCTAACTTTACAGGCTATTTTTTTTTTTTTAAATTCATTAAAGTCATTTTTTCAAAAATTGCATTTAAAAAGACTGCTGCGCAAATACAGTGCAACATAAAACCTTGAAGGAAACGCCATTTTATTCTCTAGGGTCTCTACTAAAAAATGATATAATGTTTTGGGGTTCCAAGTAATTTTCTAGCAAAAAAAAAATAATGATTTTAACTTGAAAAGAGCTGTCAGAAAAAGGTTTGGTGTTGAAGTGGTTAAACGTTCCTAATTTACATACAGAAGTTTATTCCTTTTGATGTACAAGTTATTGTGATACAATGTTTAGACTTAACTTTCCACTGATGAAGAATGTTTTCAAAACTTGGCAGGCTGCCCAGACTTGGCAGATTGCCCAGACTTTGACTTTTGGCTGAGAGCAGAGAGGAAATTCTTTTCATGTCAAAAATTGCAACGGGAAAAAGATTGCGATAACGATTCTTGGCAATTAATCGTGCAGCTCTAATGTCTGGATACAATATATCATTGTAGGTATACTACTTGTACACAGGCATAAAAGACCTGACTTCTGAAAGTCGATATTTACAGTTTTCCCACCTGCTATCCAGACATTCCTGGAAAGCTGTAATATGGAACCGGAATCAAAGAGAGTATGACAGCCGCACTGCACGGGTACATTTAGATAGGTTATTGAGAAACATGGCGTGGGTCACTTCTGGAGATGGATCTAACATCCGGCGTGTAAATCTTCTGGTATAGCCACTTAGTTTTCCCTTTTCTGTAATGTGTTAGGATAAGCTCTTTGCTTTTGTTAATTGTTGTCATATTCTGATTTAAAGCACACATATTCTTAAATAATTTGAGTTGCCAAAACTTTTTTTTTTTTTTAATTATACTCTGCTTGGCATGATGCATAGTTTTTTAACTTCTATTTTATATTTTTCAGCGTGAAGAAGTAACAGATGAGTACTGTAAACACGACCCGGATCATAAGCACATTTACCGATTTGTACGAACTCTGTTCAGTGCAGCCCAGCTCACAGCTGAGTGTGCAATAGTCACTTTAGTAAGTGTTTTAACTTCTTATGTTTGTAACAGAAAACGATAAGAGAACGTTTGCAAAGGATAAAAATGTGACTTGCATCAGACCAGTTCACATCTGGTGAATACCTGACATACCGGTACATTTCAACACGATCTGTAGCTAGTCTGTATTGGGGGGCTTTTTTTTTTTTCTTTCCCCTTTTGTGGTCTTTCTCAACTTACATTGATAGTGATAACAGATGCAATACCAGTGAATATGCATTAAAGGGGTTGTAAAGGTAAAAAATATTTTCCCAAAATAGCTTCCTTTACCTTAGTACAGTCCTCCTCCACTTACCTCATCCTTTGATTTTGCTTTTAAATGTCCTTATTTCTTCTGAGAAATCCTCACTTCCTGTTCTTCTGTCTGTAACTACACACAGTAATGCAAGGCTTTCTCCCTGGTGTGGAGTGTCGTGCTCGCCCCCTCCCTTGGACTACAGGAGAGTCAGGACACTCTCCATTGCAGATAAAGAAATAAACTGTGTGTTAGTGGGCGTCTTGACTATCCTGTAGTCCAAGGGAGGGGGGAGCACGACACTCCACACCAGGGAGAAATCCTTGCATTACTGTGTGTAGTTACAGACAGAAGAACAGGAAGTGAGGATTTCTCAGAAGAAATAAGGACATTTAAAAGCAAAATGGAAGGATGAGGTAAGTGAAGGAGGACTGCACTAAGGTAAAGGAAGCTATTTAGGAAAAACCTTTACAACCCCTTTAATGACATCGGCTGTATGTTTAGTGTCTTTATTCTGTTGCAAAAGACTTTTGGGGCCAATCGCACGCCTCCATGATTGTATAACATGATGGATAAGTATTTTTCAGCACTGAGGACACCAACGCAGCCCTAAACTTGAAAGGAACCTGTACCATGCTTCGCTCTTCCCTGCAGACACTCATTATTATTGTACTGTACTGCAGCCCTTCTGTAAACTGCCTCCTACTACAGGCAAAAATTTCTAATTTTGACCCGTCAATCCAAAACACCTGCTGAAATTTTTCTGTGCCCCACTTTCTGTTTTTTTTTTTTTTTTTTGTTTTTGTTTTTTGTTTTTTAGCTTGGCCTTGTTTACACATCAGAAATGTGGCCTTTTGGCCACAATTCTTTCATGAAGACCACTTTTGGTACACCAGATTTTGATTAAGATTTTTCTTCCGTTTACTCAACAATTAATTAATATATATATTTTTTAAAGCTTTCTTACTTTACAGCATTTCTTCACACCTGGTGTCCTAACAATTTAGAAACAACTTTCAGTTCGGAGGCGCTCCTCAGATTGGAAGTTAATATTTTGTGTTATGATACTGCGTTTTTTTTATTTATTTATTTTTTTGTATTTTTTGTCTGCATCTTTCGTCAGTCATTGGCGTCATTTTCATTTAAATTAAAAAAAGGACAGAAAGTACCCACATAGTTTTTTTCTGGGCCTTCCTGATCCCAAATGGATGAATTTGAAAAAAAATTTAAATAAGCTTCCCGGCATTTTTAAAACGGGAGGCAGCATAGCATGTTGGTGTTTTGTACTTCATGATGTTTTATCTCAATTTGGCCACTAGAGGTCTCTATTGCATTAACTTAAAATGTGTTTTCAGGTTTGCGCTACCTATAATTTATGTTTTATTCTAATGCAAAATCTTGTACTTCTTTTTAGCTGTTTTCTGAAACCACTTTCTATGTAGCCGCTACTGACATAAATTCACATCCATTTTTTTTCTCTCACTTAGGTTTACTTGGAAAGACTTTTGACATATGCTGAAATTGATATATGCCCCTGTAACTGGAAGAGAATTGTACTGGGAGCAATCTTGCTGGCTTCTAAAGTTTGGGATGATCAGGCTGTGTGGAATGTAGACTACTGCCAGATACTAAAGGATATTACTGTAGAAGACATGTGAGTTGGCTATACATTTAATTTTGATCTACTGACTCCTAAAATGTATTTTTTTTTTCTTGCCCAGTAACTGAATGTAGAGGACTTAAGACGGTATGGACTCTTCATGTAAAGTCATTTAAAAACTATATGTCAAGGATGCTCAGTGATAAATGTTTGGCTAAAGAGATTTTTTCCAGAAGATTTCTGTTTTTCAATCATTTTTTATTCAGTTTTTACAAGTGGTTAATATGCAAAAGTTCTGCCCACACAGGGGTTAGCATTGAAGTTGGAACAAGTATTCACTCATAATAAGCGCAAAAGTAAAAGGACACAAATGGAAAAATTTTACAGTCGTAAATTCAAGTGTAAGGGATACTGTCAGGATCCAGGGGTCTCAGAGGTCCCCCATAACTACCGGGGTACCCCTTAGGCCCCTTGAAGCCCAAGAGGTGGTGCAATGTACAGAAAAACGGAACTAACAAAGAGGGGCAGAAAACAGAATAAAGTTAGGCAGACAGGAGAAGCTCAAGAGTGAAGTCGCACACCTATCAAGAGAGCTACCGAGAGGAAGCATAGGGTCTAAGAAAAGAAAGGGACCAGGGGATGGGGAAAGGGAGAGAGGGCTCAGGAACATGGCTGGGGGGAAGGGTAGGAAAGGCATATGACATCCATGGTTCCCAAATTTTGAGGAACTTGGCATGATTGTCCCTGCGGATGCTTGACATCTGTTCAATCCTTTAAAGTAATATTAAAGCCTCTTCTCTCCATTTTTTTAATTATATATATATATATATATATATATATATATATATATATATATATATATATATATATATGTATATGTGTGTGTGTGTGTGTGTGTGTGTGTGTGTGTATATATATATATGTATATGTATATGTATATGTATATATATATATATATATATATATATATATATGTGTGTGTGTATATATATATATATATATATATGTGTGTGTGTATATATATATATATATATATATATATATATATATATATATATATATATATATATATATATATATATATAATCACGCATGCTATACTTCTCTGTATAATGGTTTTACACAGAGCAGCCCTAATCTTCTGAGGTCCCCCACCAGGCCCCTCCTCTTCGGCAGGTTCCCCCTCATGGAAAGCCGCTTTCCTGGGGGCACCTGTGCGTGCTTGCTTCTGAGCCCTGCTGCTGTGTCCATTAACTCCCGTGTCACAGAATTAGATTAACAGCAGCGGGAGCCAATGTGAGTTCTGAAGGGGGTGGGGGGGCTGCATTACATGAGGCTTTAGAACCACTTTAACCGCATGTACATATGCGTCGGCAAAATAGCTGCCCCCTCGCGATCGCTCCCCGGAGCTGAAGAACGGGGAGAGCCGTATGTAAACACGGCTTCCCCGTGCTTCACTGTGTCGGCTGCATCGATCGTGTGATCCCTTTTATAGGGAGACACGATCGATGACGTCACACCTACAGCCACACCCCCCTACAGTTGTAAACACACACTAGGTGAAACGAAACTCCTTCAGCTCCCCCTGTGGTTAACTCCCAAACTGCAACTGTCATTTTCACAATAAACAATGCAATTTAAATGCATTTTTTGCTGTGAAAATGACAATGGTCCCGAAAATGTGTCAAAATTGTCCGAAGTGTCCGCCATAATGTCGCAGTCATGAAAAAAATCGCTGATCACCGCCATTAGTAGTAAAAAAAAAAAAAAAAAATGAAAATGCAATAAAACTATCCCCTATTTTGTAAACGCTATAAATTTTGCTCAAACCAATCGATAAACGCTTATTGCGATATATTTTTTTTTTTTTTTTTAACAAAAATAGGTAGAATACGTATCGGCCTAAACTGAGGGAAACATTTTTTATATATGTTTTTGCTGGATATTTATTATAGCAACAAGTTAAAAATATTGCATTTTTTCCAAAATTGTTGCTCTATTTTTGTTAGCGCAAAAAATCAAAACCGCAGAGGTGATCAAATGCCACCAAAAGAAAGCTCTATTTGTGGGGAAAAAAGGACGCCAATTTTGTTTGGGAGCCACGTCGCACGACCGCGCAATTGTCTGTTAAAGCGACGCAGTGCCGAATCGCAAAACCTGGCCTGGGCATTTAGCTGCCTAAAGGTCCGGGGCTTAAGTGGTTAAAGCAAAACTTTTTTTTTTTTTTTTGCTGCATGGGTTAACTGCTTGTATTGGTAGAGGTTCAGACAGCCAAGAGATACTCTCCTAAAAAATCCTCCGATACTCCCAGCACAGGACTGGTCCCTTCAACTGCTATCCCTCACCCACCCCACAGTCCAGTGGTACTTGTGCAGTGGGCTGTTTTGGACATTCTATCGCTCTGGACGTGAGGAAAAGTCCGTTGCTGGACATGGGGAGCACTGTTTTCAAGGGGATCAAAATATCTGGTAAGTATAAGCACTGTGTTCACCCTGATAGAAAATGAGCAGTTGACCCATGAAGTGATGGCACAGCCCACTTTAATGGGAAGAAAAAAAAATGTGTGCCTTCTGTTTGCCATCTTAAGGCTTCATGTACTCTGCTGCTGGTAAACGGACGTCTAGGAGCAGTTGGGCATTTTTTTTTCAGCTGCCTCTTCTCTGTTATTTTATCAGAACATGTACACAGGGCCATTTATAGTCTTTTTTCTTTTTTTTTTTTTTTTCTGATTATTTTGTTTTATTTAGATACACATTAATAAAACATTATACATTATACAAATAGTCTTTTTTTCTAGGCAGTAGAGTTTAGAAGCATTTTTTGGAAAGCAAAAAAAGCGTTCAAGACTGATGTTCAGAGGCTTTTTTTTGTAAATGTGGTAACTCGCGTTTAGCCACGTTTTGTTTAAAGGCGTTTTATCATTTTTGACTGTTTTAAACGTTTCTAAACGCGAACGTAGCAAAACAGACATTTTTAAACGTTGATTACTATCAAGTTAATAGTTCAGGAGAGGTTTTAAAAGTCCTGTGTACATTAAGCCTTAAAGTGTATGTTCACCCTTCATGCTTTAGCAGTGACGTCACCTGCATCACACTCATTTGTCTTTCCCCAGTGAGATGCCACTCCCAGCACGAACACGGCATGCAATTCCCATAATCCACCACACAAACTATTTTACCCAGCGTTTACACAGTCTAGAGGTTCAGCAGTAGACCCCCCTCCCTGCAAATGGAGTGTTTCCCAGTAGAGGGCTGTTTGGTTTCTTTTGGTCCACCTCAGCATAACCACTTTCTCATTGGTTCCAAGCCCCTGGTCCATAGAAACCATCTCCATGCACTGATAATGGCCCCTAGCTGTATAAACATTACCGAAATAAAAATTCAATAAACCTTACCGAAAGCCTTTTGCGTTTTTATTTTAAGCAAACCTTTTGAGAGAATTTGGGGAGAGGAGGTGTGGGCTGCCATTGTTGATCACCTCATTAAAATGTTTTTTTCGGGTGCGAGAAAAAAAAAAAAAAAAAAATGTTTCTTGGAGTTTGTCCACTGTACTGAATACTGTAAGTTACTGACAATACTTTTACTTTTACAAAAACCTAATTTCATAAAGTTGGGCCAATATGTATTCTGCTATGCAGTATATTGTACAGCGTACAGTATATTGATTGGTTTAAGGAAACGTTGTAGCGTCTTTCAACTATGGGGTATATTTTTAGATTTTTTTTTTTTATGCTAGTAATGGTGGCGATCAGCGACTAGCATCGAACTGCAACATTGCAGTGGGCAATCTAGAGCGATCAGAGGCCTAACTGTGTGCCTAACCAGTGTTTTTGTGTACTGTTAAGTGCTTTTACTAAGGGAAGACATGGATTATGTTCCCTGCTTTGCATAGTGCTCGGTATCTCGGCCCTGACCCACTTCCTTGCCCACCGAAGTCTATCTCTTTTTTTTTTTTTTTGCTACTACATATGCACATGATATTTTGTAATGACATGTTATGGAACCAATGACAGTTAATTGCCAGTAGTAAGCATGGAGCGTTTAAGTATTTATTTTCAGGCTAGACACGTTTCTGCCAATGTTGCATTAACTTCTAAAGCCAGCAGCTGCAGTGGTAACTTGCCATTGTTTGTGTGCTACATTGTAGATATCCTTTTAACTGGCTGCATCTCGGTGTCTAGCATATGGCATGGTCAGTTTACCTATTGGACTGTTAGGCAGCAGGGAAGTCCTGATTATTGCTGGCCACACACATTCTAGTCATCTTTAGGCTTACTAACAACTGTGTGGTGTGAGGGCTTAAAGCAGCAGCAAAGGACTATCATTCTAAAATTGCTTTTATCCCTTGTCAAAACACTCTTTTTTTCTCTTTATAAACTGAGTTCTTTAGGTTTTTATTTTCCCTCCTCTCTGACATGCCTCCTGATCCACTCCTTTCTGGGTTGTTATGGCATCTTAGGAAATGGCTCCTGGTCTAACTGTCCTCCTTCCTTGGTTTACAGAAGACTGGTGGCATGCTTCCCTCTGTGGTTAGGTGTGATCTCCACAGCAGCCACAAAAACCTGAGCACCACTTTAAGCAAACAACTCTAAGCATTGGTTCCATGGACATCAATGAATTCCTATGGTATCATAGGAAGTCTAATTCTAGTTTTCCCCAAGCAGCGCGTTCGATGTGATGTGCACAATCTGCCTAGATCCCCCCCATCCCCCGAGACCAAGCAAATTAAAGTGCTATTAAGCCAAAACCAAAAATGCAATACATTGCAGCTTACCAGATTTTAGAGCAGTTTTTTTTATTTTCAGTTTTTTTTGTTTGTTTGTTTGTTTTTTTTTACCCTCGCTTCACCTGATGCTCTCGCCACTAACAAGCCACTTGTATCAGAGTGCCTCCACTTTGGATGAATGAGCATAGGGGCAGATTTGGACAGCAGCATTCTCAGTCTGGGAGTAGTGTCAAAGTACTATCCTATTTAGATAGGCTAACAAATTGAAGCCAAACTCCAGCTCACACTGTAGAACCAGTTGCAGCAAACCAGTATTTATTTTTTCTTTATAGAGAGGGAGGGTTTTACATAAACTATAGCTGACCATTGTAAGTAACCCTGTCAGTGGTAAATAGTTTCTCATCCCTGTAACTGCTACATCTTCAAGAGATCTTTTTTGAAAAACAGACTTGGTCCCTTTTTCACACAAAGGGTTTGATCAGGTCTGTCGGTATTTCAGACTGGCCGGTCCATTCACACCTATGGACCAGTGGGTATAAACGGATGAAAAGTTTGTGTTGCAATCATCACTATTAAAAATGGACAAGCAACGGATCAAATATTCATCAGCCCTAGGAGAAAGTAAACAAAGCAGTAAACTAATGCCCTGTCCACACGATCGGTTCGTCTGATGAAAACGAACCGATGGATTTTTTCATCAGATATCCGATGAAGCTGACTTTCATCCGTCTTGCCTACACACCATCAGTTAAAGATCCGATTGTGTCCAACGCGGTGACGTAAAACACGACGTGCTGAGAAAAATGAAGTTCAATGCTTCCGAGCATGCGTCGACTTGATTCTGAGCATGCGTGGATTTTAGACCGATGGATTTCCCCACAGACAATCGTTTTTTTTCTATTGTTTTTTTAACCATAAGAAACATTTTAAACGGGTTCTTTTTTTTTTTTTCGATTGGGGGGGGGGGGGGTCTGATGGGGCCCACACACGATCGGTTCGTCCAATGAAAACGGTTCATCAGTTCGTTTTCATCAGACGAACCGATCATGTGTACAGGGCATAAGAGATGACCAATCTATCACTTGAAAAACATGGTTTGTGTACCTGGATACTGTGTGAATGTAGAAATCATCTTGAGACCTGCCAATCAGATCTTATGAATAACATGTTGGAAAATAACACCTAAAACAGTAGACTGTGTTTATAGACTCTGGTTATAGACCAACAGTAAGAGCCGGTTCACACACAGGCGGCACAACTTTGGGGGCGACTCGGCAAGGCGATCTCAAGGCGTCTTGAGAGGCAACTTGCAAAATGACTTCTGTATTGAAGTTAATGCAAGTCGCCCCGAATCGCCCCCAAAGTCGTACAGGAACCTTTTTCTAAGTCTGAGCGACTTGCGTCGCTCCTATTAGAACAGTTCCATTGACTACTGTGGACCGCGACATGTCAGGCGGCTGAGTCGCCTGACAGGTCGCCCGTGTGTGAACCGGCTCTAAGATGAATTTCAAATAAAAAGCTAAGAACCAGGGGGGCGTGGTCTGGAGCTGCATGGAATAGGACGTGCTGGGTGAGAGCTCCGCTTGTGACCGATCCTATCCATATCCATCCTGGGGGAAATATCCCTGAAAACCGGCCATCGGCTTACCCTCCTATGCCTCTACTATTCGAGAGCAGTATGTCACCCCCTAAGAAGTCCGGTGCCCTTGCTAAACTCGACAAGAGCCGCCATGGAGATCGGGACCAGGGGAGGAAGATGGCGTCGCCATACTCCCAGGGAGCGAGGACCGTCCATCTGGCGATACCGCTTGGGTTCTGGATGCCATCGCTGCCTGCCAAACGTCCCTCACGACCAGGATTGAGGAGATCAAGGTGGACATCTCCCACATTCGGCATGACATGCACAAGTTGCGGGACCGTGTGTCGGAGACAGAGCGCAGGCTTGACCACGTGGAGGATGGCCTCCACCCGCTCCAGGTCACGGTGGAAGGCTTGCAACACCAGCTCCAGGCGGTGCTATCCAAGCAAGACGACATGGAGAATCGCCTTCGTAGGTGTAACCTGCGTTTCGTGGGGCTTCCCGAGCGCTCCGAAGGAACGGACCCTCCTACCTACCTAGAAAACCTTCTTGTTCAAACATTCGGCAGGGAGGCCTTCTCCTCCACTTTCGTTGTGGAGCGCGCCCACCGACTCGCTGCAAAACCCCCCCCTGAGGGTGCACCCCCGAGGACCTTCATTGCCAAGCTACTTAATTACCGCGATCGTGATGCCGTCCTCCGCCTTACCCGGGAGAAAGGGAACATCCCCCTTGGCAATGTAACGGTCGCCGTGTATCCAGACTTCTCATCGGAGGTCCAGAAGAGGAGGGCGCGATTCACGGAGGCAAAGCGACAGCTCCGGGTGCATCACCTGCCATACGCGATGCTTTTCCCTGCGCGGCTTCGTGTTGTGTGTGATGGCAAGGCTCAATTTTTTGAAGATACTCGGGCTGTCCTCTCCTGGCTGGAGCGCCGCGACGGAGCTGGCTCGTCCCGCAACTGATCCATCGTTTACTTTTGCTTTTGTGAACTACTTGTTTCTCATCACATGCTGCTTTGATTTTCCTGGACATCGCCGCCATTGCTGCTCGGACCTCCTGATCGTGAGTTGGCTATGCTGCCCTTGGGCTTCCCCTTCCCCTTTCACCCTCGCTTATCCTGCCTGACTTCTTCCCCCCCCCTTCTTCCCTGCTCCCCCCGATCATCTCCTGTCATGAGTCACGAGCGACTCACCCACACTGGTATCTCACCTGAACTGATACCCCCCTCTTACACCAGTGTATGCTCTACAGTTTGGTCGCCCCCCGACCCCGCTGGTTGCCCTGAACTTGGGGTACTTTCAACACCCCAGGCAACCATTGCTAAGCTACAGTTTCCCTGGCCGGCCCCTGCACTCAGACTTTTGGTGGGTGGTGGGGTGTTATGCCTGCTATGTCGGTCCAGTGTCATTGCAGGTTATGTTCTATGTGTTCATCACAGTACTGTTATTTTTGTTTTTGTTTTTTTCTTTTCCATTATAATGTCAAAGTGTTATGCAAGCTTTAATGTATATCTTGTTGTGCTCTTGATGGGACTCTGTGGGCTCTCGCACGCAGGACGGGCCTCGCGCCTCCCCATGCTGGGTTCCTCTTGGTCCCCCGGGGGACGTGCGATCCCCGCCTGCTACCTCCTGGTCACTCCGCGCGGCCCTCGGGGCGCCCTGGACCGATTGCTGCCCCTTCGCTTTTGGGGGGGCGGCTCCGTCCCTTACGCTTCTACTCATGCCCATGGCGCCCCTAAAGATAGTGACCTGGAACGTTCGGGGCCTGGGAGATCGGACTAAACGTTCGGCAGTCCTTTCCCACCTGAAATCCCAGCATGCTGACGTCTCTGTTTTAGTGGAAACGCATCTTGCAGGTCAAAAACAACTGAGCCTTAAAAAAGCCTGGGTGGGGTGGGTATACCAGGCCCCCCACACCTCTAACTCCCGGGGAGTGGCGGTGCTTGTGGCGAGATCACAGCAGTTTCAACTGTACACGCTACAATCTGATCCACAGGGCCGTTACTTATTTTTACACGCCACCATTGGAGGCCTCGAGATGTTGCTCCTTGCCTTCTATGTCCCTCCCCCCTTCCAGTTTGAGGTGCTTCAGCGGGGGGTGGCTTTCATGACTTCCCATCCGTCAGTGCCTGCCATATGGGCAGGCGACTTTAACATGGTTATCTCCCCATCCCTTGACAGACTGGGCCAGAGTGCCCTTGTGGGTCCCGTGCCGGAGACCACTAGGTTTGGCAAGTTCCTGGCTGAATTCGCCCTAGTTGACACCTGGCGACATAGGTACCCTACTCAATTAGGATTCTCCTGTTTCACCCCTTCCCGTGCAGTAATGTCACGCATAGACCTCATTTTGCTGACCCCCTCCCTCCTTCCACATCTTCTCGATGTAGGATTTGACACTAGGACACTTTCTGACCACTCCCCATACTGGATCAAGCTGAGACTCCCGTCACCCCCTACGTCCCAGACCTGGCGTCTTAACCCATTTTGGTTGAGTGTCCTTCCGGACTTGGCATCTATAGGGTCTCAATGGGTCCGTTTCTTTAACACAAATGACGGTTCCACCTCGGCGGGTCATGTATGGGAAGCGTTCAAGCTTCACGTCCGCATGTTTCTCTCCTCTCACATCAACAGACATAAGGCCTCCTCTAGACTGTTGATCCAACAGGCCGAGACGCAGCTTAGGGCCCTCGAACGAGCCTTTCAGGCTGACCCGTCGGACACTACTGCCTCTCAGCTACGTCTACAGACTAGGCTGACTGATCAATTACACCTTGAGAAGGCTCGCCGTGGTATCTTTTTCAGCAAACAGCGTACGTACGAGCATGGGGAGCGGGCTGGCCGTCTCCTTGCCTATATGGCACACCTAGACCATAAACCCCCAGTGATTGTGGCCCTCCGCACGGAGTCCGGGGTTTTACTCTCGGACCCCGATCGGGTAGCGGAGGAGTTTAGGTCCTTTTATTCGAAGCTCTACACCTCTACGGCACAACACTCCGCAGAAGACCTCACTGCCCTCCTACAGGGTGTCGCCTTCCCTACATTATCTCCAGACCAAGTCACTATGCTTGAGGCTCCCATTACCACTGTCTGTGTTGAGACGACCCTGGCAAGCCTTCCCACCTCTAAAACCCCGGGCTCCGACGGGCTGCCCCTTGAATTCTATAAGTCCTTTCAAGACACCCTTGTTCCCAGGCTCTGCGCGCTATATAATTACGTCTTTGACGCGGGTACACTTCCCTCCTCCATGAGCGAAGCCCTTATCGTCCTGATACCAAAGGCAGGTAAGGACCCCCTGCTTCCTGAGTCCTACCGTCCCATCTCACTTCTCCAGCTGGATGTAAAGATTCTCGCTAAAATCCTTGCCCTGCGTCTCAATAAAGTCATCACTAGCTTGATACACCCTGATCAGACTGGGTTCATGCCCAACAAAAACACGGCCTTTAACCTCCGTAGGCTGTATATGAACCTTCAGGCCCAGCATGCGGACGTGGGCTCCAGAGTGCTAGTTAGCCTCTACGCTGCCAAGGCCTTCGATTCGGTCGAATGGAAGTACTTATGGGAATGCCTTGGTAGGTTTGGCTTCGGTCCCCGTTTCATAAAATGGCTTCAACTGCTATACCATACCCCCACGGCGCGTATTAGAGTTAACGGTAGAACCTCCTCCCCCTTCTCCCTGTCCCGCGGTACCCGGCAGGGCTGCCCCGTTTCGCCCATGCTCTATGCTCTTGCCGTAGAACCCCTCAGTATAGCCCTACGCAATCACCCTGGGATCAGCGGGTTGCGCTGTGGTCGTGTCACTGAACTTTTGAGCCTTTACGCAGATGATATGCTCCTTTACCTCTCGGATGCAGGCCCCTCACTACAGACGGCCCTTCAAGTAATAACTCAGTTCGGGGAATTTTCAGGTTTACAGATTAACTGGACTAAATCACACATCCTCCCTTTAGATCTAGGTCCCCCCACTGCAGTCCAGGCGGCCCTTCCACTTGTGCGTACGGATGTTATTAAATATCTGGGTGTCCACGTTACTAGATCCCCTTCAGACTATATACGCCTTAACATTGAGCCACTTTTCCACACTTTAAAAACCAAAACGCAAACATGGTCCCGTCTCCCTCTTGGGGTGATGGGCCGTATAAGCCTGGTTAAGATGATTCTCCTCCCGAAACTGCTCTATGCCTTTTGGCATGCCCCGTTGTATATCCCTCCCCGTATTTTTAAAGCTATGGAGTCCATTATTAACTCGTTTGTCTGGGGCCCCTCCCGGCATAAATTACCATGGCGGGTGCTGAAGTGCCCCTCCAGCCAAGGTGGCGCTTCGGTTCCTGACCTTTTCCTTTACTATGTTGCATCCCAGCTCTCCCATTTTTATTATATCCATCACTCCGACAGGGGGCGTTACCTGGCCATGGTGTGCTCCATGACCCCGGGCCCGGTCTCGCACCCCTTTCAGGTTATGTTCTGCGAACCTCGCAACTCCAGGCGGGTGGACGTCGGGAACCAACTACTCTTTCACCACCGCAAAATCTGGCACATTGCCTTGTCAGTCGGCAAGGCTCCCTCTCCACACTCTCATACACCCCTTTGGGATAATCCTCTCTTGCCTGAGCTTGCCATGGTCCCTGACCATGGTGTTTGGGTCAGGAGCGGAATTGTCTATCTTGCACAAGTCGTTGCGCACGGTTCGGTCAGGTCCTTCCAATCCCTTAAGGATACCCACACCCTAGCCAATCATATGTTCTTCCGCTATCTCCAGCTTCGTCATGCAATCACCACACAATTCGGCACTAATATTCCACCGCTCGAAATCCCACTTCCCGTTGATATTGTTCTGGGTTCGGACCCCAAGAAACTGATCTCCCAATTCTATTCATACCTCCTGGTTCCCTCGGCGACTGCCACTCTCCAGCAGGCTAAGTCCCGTTGGGAGCCTGATCTGGGGGTGCTGTCGCCGGGTGACTGGGACAAAGTCCTTATTAACTGTAGATTAGTCTCTCCTAAAATTTCAGATCGTCTCACCCAATTATACATTCTGCATCGGTCCTATCTGACGCCTCGCCGTATCTCAAAGTTTAGGCCGGGTAGTAATCCTAACTGCCCGGGCTGTGGTTCTCCTGAAGCTACCTTTTACCACCTTCTGTGGGAGTGCCCCTGCGTGCACGGCTTCTGGACCCAGGTGGTCCGGTTCCTCCATGACCGTATGGGCTCCCCCCCTCTCTCTTAGCCCCCGACAATGTTTGTTCGGGCTATTTTCGCTGTCTGAGGCCGAGAAATATCTTAACACATTTTTGCAAGAGACGCTGTTCCTTGCAAGGCTTCAGATAGCGAAAACCTGGCTGAGGGGTCCCCCCCCTACCCTGCAACAATGGATCAAGGCTGTTAATGATACCTTACCCTTTAAAAAGCTTCTTTTATGTCCATAGGGGATGCCCCGGCAAATATAACAAGATCTGGGATAGATGGTTGGGGGAAGCCTCCTCCTGCGGTACTCCTACTGGATGAACCCCCCATACGCACCTGCTGGGCACCCCCGGGCTATGGCCCCCATCTTTAATTTGCCCTGTCCCCAGGTTCTGTTCCGCATCTTCATATGACATTCACTCTGTCTTTGTTCTGTCTGTCATGTCCGTACACTTGACATTACCATGTATCCTTGCTTGTGGTGCATGTTGCACCGATTATTGCACTTTCTGTAACCACCCTGACTCTATGCTCAATAAACGTTGTTTTGATTTAAAAAAAAAAAAAGCTAAGAACCAGGGCTGTTGAGCAGTTAGAATTTTATATTATGCAAGAATGGGACAGCCTTCCTCTCCCAAAATTCCAGCAACTGGTTTCCTCAGTTCCCAGACCTTTTACGGAGTGTGGTTAAAAGAGGGGTTGCTACAGCATGGTACACATGGCCCTGTCTCAACCCATTTGAAAAATGTTTCTGCCACCAATTTACAAAGTTATCTCTAGTTTTTTCATTTTTTTATTTTTTTTTACGAAAAGCCGATTCTTTCCTTTTTTATACAACAGTTTGCTTTAAAACAAGACGACTTGCTACCATATTGAGAACTGACAGATGTTTGCTCAATTTGATGCCAGACAAAAAAGTGACACAATTGACCTGATCACAAAATATTTACTTCAGATGCAAGACCACTTCCTTTTTAGAAATGTATAATACTATTAAAATAGAGCTTAACTGTGATAACGAAGTAACCTCGCGCTATTCCCCAGCCATTTATAAATGTGCCATTGACGCATGGACTCCAGGATTGCAGTTGTACTATCCTCCTTTAACTCACTTGCAGACACACTACACTAGAGCAGATGAAAGGAAATGGTACTTGCTGTTTATTAGCTCTGATGAACTCTGCAACATTATCACGGGATTGATAACAGGAATGGGCTCTTTTTTATTATTACTAAAGTACAGACGTATCCACAAAAGAAGTGGGCACATCACCAAGGCAACAAATGGATCGGCACAGAGCTGCAGCTATTATCTTGGTGAAAAGGGGCTCTTCAGGCAATATGAACTCATCACATAATAAATAAATAAATGCCACTATGGAACAAGGAATTCCCCTGCCCCCTCACAGGCATAAAAGAATCAAAACTTGTCAGATATTAGGATCAGTAAAAGCCACTGCCACTGGCAATCTTGGCTGCATCAATAACGCACCTGTTGTCATTCATTGTATATTTTTTTGCCTTTTATTGGTCCTCAGTAGAATGACCCCATGTTTAATTTGTGTTACTAGACAATAGCCCCCACAGAATGGTACCCCGTGCTTTGTGTGCATTATGAATAGCAAATTGTGCTACTTCTACAACTGCACATTAATGAATTACTAATTGAAGAATTACTAAAATTGATTTTGCTGTTCACTGCATAAAATGTGGGCGGCAATATCTACATCGGTAGTAAAAGAAGTATGTGAATGATGGCCGTGATGCAAAATAACACCACAAAGCTAACAAATTTTCATTTCCCTAACTCCCCGGCTAAATTATGTGGTAGATCTTATTGCTATCCTTTACAAAGGTACATGACACCATTTCAGGAACCTATGGATTTTTCAAGCTGAATTGTTGTGGAAAGTAGGGGAATATATTTCTGCACTCAAGACTTTTCCGTTGCGAAATCCGTAATTTAAGGCACTGCATGGCTTTTCAACGGCTTCTCCTTTTTACAGTCAAACGAAACCCTCTTTTTCTGCCAAGGAAGCTGCCATCTTACCCTCTGTTTTATCTTCAACTGCCACGATTCTGCAAACGTGTGTGAATTCTTTAACCATTTAAGGACCGGAAGAATTTGCTCCCTTAATGACCAAGCCAATTTTTTGCAATACGGCACTGCATCGGTTTAACTGACATTTGCACGGTCGTGCGACACTACCCAAACAAAATTGACGTCCTTTTTCATTCCACAAATAGAGCTTTCTTTTGGTGGTATTTGATCACCTCTGCGGGTTTTTTTGCGCTATAAACAAATTGCGAAGATTTTGAAGAACTTTTTTTGCTTTAATAAATATACAAAAAAATATATAAAACATATTCATCTGTTTAGATAGATAGATATCCATCTGTTATATAGTTAAAAAAAAAAATCGCAGTAGACATGTATTGATTTGGTTTGCGCAAATGTTATCACGTCTACAAACTATGAGATAGATTTATGGACTTTTGGCAGGGAAGGGGGTTAACACTTAGGGGCGATCGAGGGGTTACCTGTGTTCCCTGGGTTTGTTCTAACTGTAGGGGGGGATGAGCTGCCAGGGACATGACAGATCAGTTCCCAGTTCTGCCTCTAATAGGCGATCATGGGTTGCCGGCGGACATAGTCCGTTCAAACCACGGGCACGCTTCGCAGTGTGCAGCGTGAGCGCGCGGCCCATTCCCACAACTGCGTGAGCCGTGGTGCTCCTTCTGCAATTCAGGCAGGAGTTAAAGTGGAATTGCTGGCAAATTCAAGCTAGACAAATCTACCCCACCCTCATTCTAAGACTACTCTATCCACCCTGTAAAAAAGGGTGTCTATACTCCTCTGCTGAGGATGGAAAACAGCGCTTATCAAATGGTAAGAGCAGCAGCAGTGGAGACTCCACTTCTGCCGGTTTTTAACATTTGATCAGCGTTTTTATTCTTCCAAATGTAAGTGTTCTTACCTACATTAATTTGTTTTACATACAGTATTACACTATGTGCCCTTCACTTTTACTTTCAAATCCTTTTTGGCTCCACTTCCTGGCCCTTATTGGGTTACCACCCGGAAGCACCTTATATATTAGAACAACCCTCTTTTTCTTAAAGTGATCTGTGTGGGAGTCTTTTTTCTGGGAAGTGCAGCTGAGGATCCAGTTTTCAGTTGTTTACACCATGCCCAGTTGACCCTTTGAACATATGTTCTTCAGGGTTCACTGCCTTGGGTAAGCCTCTTCTTCTTTGGTTGGTGGTGGTTTCTTCTATTGCACTTGCTTTATTTCAGAATATTGGAAGTATTACTACCCCAATTCACATTGAACTTTTGATCATTATTTTGATCATTATTTTCACTTATTAGTGATTTTGTGTGTATGGTATGTGTGTATGTGTATGTGTATGTATATGTATATATATATATATATATATATATATATATATATATATATATATATATATATATATATATATATATATATATATATATATATATATATATATATATAAATATAAATTTTCAGTGTTTCACACCAATTTTTCAATTGTTTATTTATTCACTGATGTACAATATATTCAGGTGTTATCTTATTTGTTAAATGTGCTACACTTTTTATGTTTCTTCTGTCCTTTACCATTTGTCCACTGGTAGTGTCAGCTGCTCACTTTTAGACAGCGCAGAATTGTTTGTATTTTGTTACATTGTATCTAAGCATCACAAACCAAAAGTGCTATTTAATACATTTTTAATATTCAAAGCAAACTCCCACATCTATCTTTGTGCTTTATTTTGCTGAGAAATTACTTTGAAAAACATCCCCTAGCGTTTCTGGCCATGGCCACCTTGAGTAAGGGCGGATGATTCATGTTGCAATATCTTCCTGGAATCTATCTGCCCTTGGCTTGTGCAGGAAGGTGTGCTTAGTTGTAAAAAACCCTCCCCCCCCCCCCCCCCCCCCCCCACCCAAGACTCATCGATCTGACATAATTTGCCTAGGCATGGAAATCGGGAAGTAACTGAAGCAATGTAAAAAAAAAAAAGTTAAAAACAAGTAAATATGATCTGCGTTATTTACTAATGCTAGGAGCATAAAAATGGTCGATGTTGATTGAGAGTGAATTTCCTCTTTAACTACTTGTCAATTACCCTATAGCTTTTTTACTGTTACAGGGCAGCCATGCTGCGCAGGGTCACTTGTATGTATAAATGATCCTGCACTTTCAGGTAGCGGGCTTGAGTGTGCGCCACCGGCAGCTCGCTCCCACTGATTCTAGACAGCAGGAGCCAATCGGCAGTTCTCCAGACTCAATGTTCGCCGCCCCCCGCTGATCGTTTCTGACACAGTCAGACCGCCGTTCTGCCTGTGTACCACTGTAAACTAGGCAGATTGACGTTCTGTCAGTAAGGAAGGCATGGGTCATTGATCCATGCCTTTCCTAGTAAAAGCACCTCCCACACTACATTAAAACACTGGCTAAGCACACGGTTAACCCTTTGATCGACCCTGATAACCCCCTCACAGCCAATGTCATTCGTACAGTGATGGTGCATACTTTTTGCTCTGATTACTGTATTAATATCATTGATTGGTTCATGTTATGCTGGACTTGTCTCCACGATATGCCACGTACCATGGTGGTGGTGTGCATATGTAATTTGTAGCATGTTTATGCGATTTTGTGGATGCAATTTTTGTCATTCAGTATGCTTTATATTATATCACAAGGCATAATAAAATGCTCTTTGCCAAGACTGCCCTTTGTTATACATCTCTCATTCCAAGTCCCGAACTAACTCCCCCCCTTTTGTGTTGGAACCCAATTAAGCAATACTGTATACCTTGTATGCTTACTCCGCATGGTGATTGGTCTCATTTAAAGTCCCGCTGACCAAACTCTCTTTTTTCTGTTCAAATTTGGGATGGAGGCCATTTACCTATGGTGCCTTGGACCACACAATTTTTTCTAGTATCATTGATTTGTCTGCCGCAATATCAGTCCCGCTATAAGTTGCTGATCACTGCTATTATTAGTAAAAGCGTAATCAAATAAAAATTCCATAAATATGTCCCATAGTTTTGTAAACGCTATAACTTTTGCACAAACCAATCAATATACCCTTGGGATTTGATTATTTATATTTTGTTTATTGGATGTGTTTTATAGCGTATGGATTAGTTTTGTAGCATTTTCAAAATTTCTTAATTTTTTGTTTATAGCACAAAAGATAAAAAAATGCAGGTGTTCAAATGGCACCAAACAAAAGCTTTATTTGTGGGGGAATTTTATTTTGTTGGTGTCGTGCCACCACACAATTAAAGTAACGCAGTGCCGTATTGCAGAAATGGCCTGGTCATGAAGTGGGGGTAAAACTTCTGAAGCTAAAATGGTTACCAAACCAGTGCTCGGCAGTAACGGCCTGCATATCTATCTTGGCACAAATATCAAATGGATACAAATATAGTTGATTTTCTGTGTGTGTGTGTGTGTGTGTGTGTATATATATATATATATATATATATATATATATATATATATATATATATATATATATATATATATATATATATATATATATATATATACACACATACACACACACACACACACACACACACACACACACACACACACACACACACACACACACACACACACACACACACACACACACAGGTTTTCCTTGACAAGTGTTTTTAAAGATGGCATATCCTTGTCTGAACATTTTAGTCTGGGTTATCTTGCTTTGGATATGAGAATATTGGTCATTGTCAGCATTAATCCAACATAATGGAATCCATTTTTTATATTTCGTTCCTTGTAGCTTTCGCACTCCAGTAGCCATAACGGGTCAATTGAAAACTCTCTGGATAACCTCACTTCACTTTTTGATTAGCCTGCCTTCCTTCCTAAATGTGTATTTTTCTCATTCAGAGGGACACAGGAATTTGGGTACATTCCGGTTATATTGCTGCTAAAGGAGAATCGGACATTTGCAAATAGAAAAATGTGTAAACCTGCCCCTGTATAACCCCTCTACCTGGCATTCTTCAATTTTTGCTGATTGTTTTAGAGGGATGGATGCCTTTTTTCTTCAGGTCTGTTAAGAGGAAGCTAACCAAATTTTGCTAAACTTTTACAATTTATTTTTTTCTTCTATTTTACATTGCTGTTTGAGCAATCTGGTTCTGCGTTTTCTCAAATTACCTTTTGTTGGCTGTATGCGGATCCAGTTATCGGCAATAGAATGCCACACACCAAATGCAGGCCAGTCCAGGTGTAAAGGAATGGCTTTAGACTGTCTCTTCTCAGGCCACGCTTCTTAGAAGGGCATGACCTGAGTGGAGACAGACTGTCATTCCTTTAAACCTGGACTGGGCTGCCTTCAGTGTACGGCATTCTCTTTGATGTTTGGCACTTTACTATGAGCTTTGATGCTGGCACCCTCCAATGTTGGAGTCACCAGATTTAACCTATGGGGTGCCACACAAAGCAGCAGCATGGACTATTATTTGGGGTCACCGTGTGTACGCAGATCCTGCTTGACTGGATATTGTAGGGCTAGCCTGGAATGGGACCTTTGGGCACTGGGCTCTACATTTTTGTGCTTTCCAAACCTGGGTGTATTGTGTTGGCTTTGGAGTATTTTCCAAGTCCAGAGCTGTGTCACAATCCCAGGTGTCACCCTGTCTCTGAAGTTTTCTTTTGTGAGTATGCTTGGTCACGCTAAACCACTTGCAACTACTTTGCTATTTTTTATCACTGGGTGCCTTTCAGATTCCCCACTACTGCCAGTTTTACTAAGAAAAGGGTTAACGCTGAGGGACTGAACATTATCCCCCTGGGTGTTGTCTCGTACATATGCTTTTTTCCCCCTCACTTTCATTCCTTGTAAATAGCACTATCCAGCTTCTGCTCCTGCTTTGAAAAGCACCATGTTAAACTCTGTGACCATCCGGCCCTCATTAGTACCAACTGCCTGGAAATTCTTTCCTCCCACTTTGCGCCTAGCTTCAGTTTTGCCATGCGGGTTCAGATGTCTGTACAGACACACAGTGGGCAACATCCCGCTGCAATGGGTGACCCCCAGCTCCCAACTCTACAGGGAGTGTAGACTTGTCTGTTCTTCTGACTTCTCTATCCTAGGGAACAGACAACTGCTTTGTGGAATCCTCTGCTTTATTATCAGGAGCCTCCACGGAAGCTCAGGAGTCTGACCACAAAAGCTCTAAACACGCTCTGACAACATCCCCTGCAGAGTATATTTCAGACCTTCCCAAGGCCTTAGATCAAGCCAAGTCACTAAGTCTCCTGCCCACCAATTCAGAATTACAATGGGTTGTTCTGAATCATGCATTTGGAGGATCGGCTAAAACGTGTGAAAACTTTTGTGCTACTAATTTCCTACTTATTTCATATACAGCTATCTGTAGCAAGCTTACACTAATATACTTTTTAGTGTGTGAAACCTATATTTAAAACAGTTTAGTGCTGAGCGGTTAGATGTATTTAGCCGCCTGACAAGTCGCACTCCATTCAGTGCAATGGAACCGTTCTAATTGGAGCGACTCCAGTTGCTCTGACTTTGAAAAAGGTTCCTGTTCTACTTGGGGATGATTTCGGAGCGGCTTGCACTGACTTCTATTACAGAAGTCGTTTGGAAGCCGCGCTGACGTCTTGCTGTATGGGGCGGCTTCAGAGCCAGTGTGAACCGGCACTAAAGGGTCTTGGACACCACTCGAGAGTGGGCTCAGTGTTATCCATGAGAGGGAGTTAGTAAGTAAATATATATATATATATATATATATATATATATATATATATATATATATATATATATCTATCTCTCCTAACACCCTAGAGCAGGGATAAGCAATTAGCGGACCTCCAGCTGTTGCCAAACTACAAGTTCCATCATGCCTCTGCCTCTGGGTGTCATGCTTGATACTGTCAGTCTCGCTATGCCTCATGGGACTTGTAGTTTGGCAACAGCTGGAGGTCCGGTAATTGCATATCCCTGCCCTAGAGAATAAAATGGCGATCATTGCAATACTTTCTGTCATGCCATATTTTCGCAGCGGTCTTACAAGCGCACTTTTTTTGGGAAAAAATTACACTTTTTTTAATTAAAAAATAAAACCGTAAAGTTATCCCCATTTTTTTTTTATATTATGAAAGATAATGTTACGCCGAGTAAATTCATACCCAACATGTCGCGCTTCAAAATTGCGTCCGCTCGTGGAATGCCGACAAACTTTTACCCTTTAAAATCTTCATAGGCGACGTTTAAAAAAAATCTACAGGTTGCATGTTTTGAGTTAGAGGAGGTCTAGAGCTAGAATTATTGCTCTTGCTCTACCAATCGCGGCGATACCTCACTTGTGTGGTTTGAACACCGTTTACATATGCGGGCACTGTTCACGTATGTGTTCGCTTCTGCGCACAAGCTCATCGGGACGGGGTGCGTTTTCTGGCTCCTAACTTTTTTAGCTGGCTCCTAGATTCCAAGCAAATTTGTCAAACCCTGACTTAAATATAGTCCAAACTTGGCACCAAGATTCATCCACTCAAAGCTCAGTCTCAGCTGGATGACTAGTTGATCACATGTCACACACTTTACCGCCACTTCTGCCTTAAGCCCTAGTTATAAGTTATTGGGTGCTTCGTCTTGCACTTTTGCCACACCTGGGTTACGGTCTACACCCCATACCTTACTCGGTGAGTACCCCCCAGGGGAATACACTCGCAAGTAGTTCTGGCAGAGACCAGGTGCAACGAGTTGATGCAAAATTGCACGTGAACGTTTGCTCTGCTGAAGGCCTGCGCAACACTCAGTGGCGGTGCAAGGGATGCTTTGTCACAAGAACCGGCTCCAACACTGGACTTGGCATCCAATTTTTGTGGCCTTCTTGGCTAAAGCTAAATTCTTTGCATCTTTGTGCCTTTTTTCTTCAGACAGATACCTAATAATAATAGAACAACCATTTTTGTCTCGGGCCCAGAAACGCTATGCCTCTACCCATCCTGTTTCTCAATCGAAATCTAATCTCAATATGCCAGTCCTAGAATGCAATATCAAGAGGATATTGAGGCAGTATTGGAGGAAGCTCTCAGTCTGTCAGTCTGTCGTCGTCCCCCACACACACACAGATTGCCATCAGGTCCAGCTCTTGCTTCAATTACAGTATGTCTAACTGCACTAGGACAATGCTGTTGGATCTTCTTATTACAGCTATTGCGTTTTGCTCTGCTTTTCTGTGTAGTTCCCCCAGAGCATGTCATTGGACACGTTTCCAGAATGGCTTCACTCTCCATTCACATGTGCCGACGCTGCCTGCAAACTGTGCCTAATTCATTTGCCTTTCCAAGGAAGACATCTGTTTGGCGAAGCACTTGACCAATCCATCAGAGGTCACAAGTGGGAAGGTTTCATTAAAAAAACTGAAAGGTCCCAAAATCACATTTCTCAGGAGCCCCCAGCTCCTCTAAATGTAGAGCACCCATCTGCTGTAACCAGGCTTCAGCCTTTTCTTTTTTAGTGCAAGATTTCGTCCACCAAGGACCTAATGGTAGTTGCCTTTGAGGCAGTACCTTTTGCTCAATTCAATTGAAGAATTCTCAAACAATATCTTGACCTAGAAAAAGCAGCCTCTTTCTCTTGATTTGCCTATGCTCCTGTCCAGCCAAACAAGGAGTTCTTTATTTTGGTGGATCACCACCCCAGACCTACCCGTGGGGGGGACCCTTCTTTTCCTATTACTGGAAAGTAATCACAGCAGACACTAGTCTTAGGTTGGTCTGGATTGTTTCAATCCATAAGTCAAAGAAAAATCAACATATTTGAGCCAAGAGCTGTCAGTTTGGTCCTGTAGCACTGGACCCCCTGGATTACCCATTCTCTGAAGGGGCATCCTATCGGTATGCAGTCAGTACCACTGCAGTGGCCTACAAACCCTATCAAGGGGGCAACAGGAGTCTGGCTACCTTGAGGAAAGACAAGCAGATTATCTTAGACAGAAATGTGCTCTCCGATCTGTGGTCCACTTCCCAAGAGTTGACAACTGTAAGGCAGATTATTTCCATCACGTGGATCGAGGAGAATGGGCTTTTCATCCAGATGTTTTCAATTTGAGATGCCGGAAATGTGGGATGTGGTCAGTGGCTAAGTGGTTAGCACTTCCACTTAGCAGCACAGGGTCATCAGTTTGAATTTCAACCATGACACTAGGTGCATTGAACTTTCATGTTCTCCCTGTGCCTGCATGGGTTTCCTCCCATACTCCAAAGACATGTTGGTAGGTTAGTTTGTCTAACTTGGCACTGGTAGGTATGTATGTGTGTCGGGGACCTTTTTAAATTGTAAGTTCCTTGTTCACTGATGTGAATTTAAAATATTTTAAAGGGGTTGTAATGGTAAAAAATAAAATCCCTAAATAGCTTTACCTTAGTGAAGTCCATCACTTACCTCATCCTTCAATTTTGCTTTTAAATGTTCTTATTTCTTCTGAGAAATCCTCACTTCCTGTTCTTCTGTCTGTAACTCCACACGGTAATGCAAGGCTTTCTCCCAGGTGTGGAGTGTCGTGCTTGCCCCCTCCCTTGAGGGGGGAGGGGCAAGCAGGAGAGTCAGGATGCCCACTAACACACAGCTCCTTTCTCTATCTGCAACGTAGAGAGCGTCCTGACTCTCCTTCTCGCCCCCTCCCCCTCAAGGGAGGGGGCAAGCACGACACTCCACACCTGGGAGAAAGCCTTGCATTACTGTGTGGAGTTACAGACAGAAGAACAGGAAGTGAGGATTTTTCAGACGGAATAAGGACATTTAAAAGCAAAATCGAAGGTTTAGGTAAGTGAAGGAGGACTGCACCAAGGTAAAGAAAGCTGTTTAGGACAACCCCTTTAAAGCACTGCTTAAAGAGGAGGTCCAGTTTAAAAAAAAATTAAGTCAGCAGTTAAAGTAGGTGACCGCGATATTGTGTCAATCTCTCCTTTTCTCAGCGAGATTGACCACCTACGAGCCCCGTCGCGGGAGCCAGCTCGCCGCGACAGGGAATGGCCCACATAGAAGCGACGGGAATCAGACTTAGATTCCCGCCAATTCTAGACGCCGTGTTTGGTATGAATTATGAGGGGGAACTCCACGCCAAATTTTAAATAAAAAAACGTCATGGGTTCCCCTCCAGGAGAACCCCCCTATGCAGAAAAAAACGGCGTGGGGGAACCCACAATCCATACCAGACCCGTATCCGAGCACGCCGCCCGGCTGGTCAGGAAAGGAGTGGGGACGAGCGAGCGCCCCCCCTCCTGAACCGTACCAGGCCGCATGCCCTCAACACACCCTGTCCCCATGTTAAGGACCGGGCCTCTTCCCGACAACCTTGGCTGTTGGTTGTCGGGGTCTGGGAGCTTATTGGAACCTGGGAGCCCCCTTTAATAAGGGGGCCCCCCAGATACCGGCCCCCCACCCTAGGTGAATGAGTATGGGGTACATCGTACCCCTACCCATTCACCTGGAGGAAAAGTGTCAATAAAATAAACACACAACACAGGTTTTTTTTTTTTTTAAATAATTTGTAAGCTCCGGGGGGTCTTCGCCGCTCTCCGGTGTCTTCTTCTGGGCTGGCCGCCGCTATCTTCTTTGAAGTTCTTTTACTAGCGGCGGCCAGCCCGGTCGTCTTTGTCGCCTTCTGTCTTCTTTTCTTCCGATGTTGACTCAACGCTCCCTCCCGCTGTAATGCCGGGTGTGCGGTGCGCAACGATTTATATAGGCCTGTTTTAACATCGCCGTCCCAGCATGCTCAGTGGGTCACGGAGCAAGCTGGGACTGTGACGTCATAAGAGGCCTATATAAATCATTGCGCACCGCACACCCGGCATTACAGCGTGAGGGAGCGTTGAGTCAACATCAGAAGAAAAGGCAGAAGGCGACAAAGACGACCGGGCTGGCTGCCGCTAGTAACGGAGCTTCAAAGAAGGGACCGGAGAGAGAGCGGGAGAAGTCCCGGGGAGAGTGGAGAAGACCCCCGGAGCTGACTAATTATTTTAAAAACCTGTGTTGTGTGTTTTATTGACACTTTTTTCCTCCAGGTGAATGGGTAGGGGTACGATGTACCCCATACTCATTCACCTAGGGTGGGGGGCTCCCAGATTCCAATAAGCCCCCCGCCCGCAGACCCTGACAACCAACAGCCAGGGTTATCGGGAAGAGGCCCTGTTCTTATCAACATGGGGACATGGCGCTTTGGGGTGGGGGGCCGCAGGGCATGGGTCTACGGATTGTGGGGGAACCCCCACGCCATTTTTTTGGGCGTAGGGGGGTTCTCCTTACAATCCATGCCAGACCGAAGGGCCTGGTATGCTCCTGGAGAGGAACCCATGCAGGTTTTTTATTTAAAACTTGGCGTGGAGTTCCCCCTCATGATACATGCCAAACACGGCATCTAGAATTGGCGGGAATCCAAGTCGGATCCCTGCCGCTTCTATGTCGTGCTCGCTGGAATATGCTTTTCCTATTCCAGCGAGTGCAAGATGTCAGCACCCTGTCGCCCAGAACCAGCGCAATGACGTTGTGCTGGAAACACATTCTCGCAGACAGGTACTGTACTAACACTGTAGCTGCTGACTTTCAATAAGGATGCTTGCCTGTCCAGGGTGTCTGCGATGTTGGCAGCCAAAGCCGAGCAATCGCTCGGGTCTCGGCTGCCCCGCCGCCATCCTCGGTGAGAGAATCAGGAAGTGAAGCGTTGCGTCTTCACTGCCCGATTCCCTACTGCACGAGCCGTGTGGTGCTACGGACCGTGGATCAGGAAGTGTCAGATTGGGACGATCTGCCTAGCAACAGGCACTTCAGGTATGTATAAAAAAAATATATATATTTTTGCAGCATTTTTCAGGGTGGAGCTCCTTTTTTTTTAATTGATGCGGCTTTGCAAGTTCCTAAAATAAACAAATGTGGACATTCTAACCTCCAAATTCAACAACAAACTACCTCTCTTGCCAGAACCAGGGATCTTTTATTAAGGCATCTCAGTTCAGACTTATTTAGGTCTTCCAATGCAAGTGCTAGAGCTAAAATTCTCAGAGAAATCTCCTGTTTTTAAATGCATATTCCAAAAGATTAGTGGGAGTTTCCTGGGCTTTTCAGCATCCTGCCTCTGTAGCCCACTTGTGTAAGGCCAAATTCTGTTCAACGTTTTAAAAGGTGGTTGAGTCTTCTGCTGATGCAGCTTTTGGCCACCAGGTCCTCAGTCTGACATTGGGTTTTGTGACCCTCATTGAGCCTGTTGGCACAGGGCTTGACACATTTGCTTGAAATCTAGGAGCCAGCTAGAAAAGTTGGGAGCCAATTTTTTTTTCCCAGCATGGGGACATGTGTAGCCATGTGTAAATTGTGTTACTGCAAATAAATGTATTGTATGTATTTGTATAAAATAATTGGATTTTTCCCAATAGTGCTTATTTTTTTTAACTGACACTTTTAATTGGGGTTTAAATAGGAACACAATTTTTTTTTTTATTTTTTTTTTTATAAAATATCAGATTGCTTTTACTGACATCAGATGACTTTGTACCTTTTTGGAAAGCAGATGGGCAGTGAGAACAGGCAGGGGAAACCCTCGGTGCTGACGGTGACTGCTTGTCGCAGCCCCGACCACCACAAGAGGGCGTCAGTTCCCTGATGTAAGCATCTCGCTCAAGCAGGCCGCGGTCTCAATTACTGGCCCTCACGGCTTCTTAGTCTGCGCACCCGCGGGCGGGGACAGCATGGGGACAAGACACATGCCGCAGTGTAGCCCAGGCGCCAGGCCGCTATTTCCAGTTGCCCTTGTGACCTGGCGCCTGGGGTTTGTCGAACCCTGTGTTGGCACGTGTCCTTGTTGTTGTCCGCGCTTCCTATTTATTACTTGGGGACGTTCCATGGTATATGAGTATTCTTTCTGTGTCCTGTACTGTACTCCAAGATAAAGAATTTACGGGCATGTTAAAGTTCCTTTTTTGTTCTAACGTGCATTTTTTTTGTTAATTTACATTGTGTCTTTAATTCTAATATCAGGAATGAAATGGAGAGGCACTTCCTTGAGCTGCTGCAGTTCAACATTAATGTCCCTGCCAGCGTATATGCCAAATACTACTTTGACCTGCGATCTCTTGCGGATGATAATAACCTTAGTTTTCTTCTGGAACCCCTCAGCAACGAAAGGGCACAGAAACTAGAGGTAAAATCTGTTTTGATTTTTGTTTGTATAAATTGATATTCAGTGCCTAAAGTATAGGCACAACTTTTTTTTTTTTTTTTTATAGAGTAAGACAGTGCTATAACCTCTTATTCAGATGTTTTTGCCTTCTTTGTCTCATTGGGGAGATTTACCTTCAATTCTGTCCCAACGCCAAAACAGGAAGTGAGTGGAAAAATCTGCAAATTAAGGGAATCCGTTGGGGTCCCCCTGCTCACCAGAACTAGTGTTCCTATTGTATGATTTATTATTTTTGGTAAGACGCAAGATGGTGTCCCTGTCTCTATAATTAAGGAACTTGAGGATTTAAAGGTTCGTGGGGATGCACATTGTGGTGGTGGTGATCTGGCTTCAAGGTGGAGAATGCCCACCGATTGGAATGTTGCTGAGAATGCAGGTCTGCCAAATGTGGTGATGAGCAAGCTCTCCGGAAGGGTTGTGGGTGAGGTCGGATCCCTCTGCACCTTCAGCCCCACAAATCTGAGGTTACACCGCTGGAGCCTGTTTACCATGTCATTTTGTTTTTGCTGCACAGCATGCAGTTGATGTTGGAGACTCTCGGTGGTAACCTGCAATGGCAGCAGGTCGACCTCCACGTGGCTGAACCAGTTCTCCCCCTCTGTAATTCACTTTCAGTTCCTGCAGGTCTTGCCCAATAAGGGAGATATCGGTCTTCACCTCCTCTATTTTACTTGTCAGGGTGCTCTGACAATTAGATTTTGCCTCCTGAACCTTCACGGTGTCAATGCTAGCTGGATCACTGGTAGGAAGCGTGGACACTTCATCTTCCATCAGTGTCCTTCTCCTTGAGCCGGAATTTTTCCAACTTCGAGATTGTATCAGTTGCCTTCTTCGAAGAAATGTGCCAACTGGAGGGAGAAACTGGATAGTGCATAGTAGGTAGAAGAGCAGTAGGAAAGCCACAGGATTATAGAAAATGTATCATTCTCAAGCAGAGCTCCCGAACTGTGCTCCTCACATCGTTCCAGGTCACGCCCCCCATTGTAAGATTTATTGCATTTCTGGGGACATCCCACAACTTGGGACTTTTACTTTCAGTGATAATATTAAACGGGCAAATAGAGGGCGAATCTCGCTAATGGGGAACAGACAGCAGTAAAAACCTGAAAAGGGGTTCTAATCCACCTCCACTCTATCCCAAAGATACTTTAATTGAAAATATTTTTTTTGTTTAATATTGCTTCTCTATCATTGCCCAGACTGTTTTTTCCTTAAAGGGGTTGTTAAGGTAAACATTTTACCATTTTACAGAGAAATCCTCACTTCCTGTTCTTCTGTCTGTAACTCCACACAGTAATACAAGGCTTTCTCCCTGGTGTGCAGTGTCGTGCTTGCCCCCTCCCCTGCAATACAGGAGTGTCAGGACGCCCACGAACACACAGCTTCTATCTCTCTCTGCAACGTAGAGAGCGTCCTGTATTCCAGGGGAGGGGGCAAGCACGACACTCCACACCAGGGAAAAAGCCTTGCATTACTGTATGGAGTTACAGGCAGAAAAACAGGAAGTGAGGATTTCTTGGAAGAAATAAGGACATTTAAAGGCAAAATCCAAGGATGAGGTAAGTAAAGGAAGCTATTTGGGGATTTTTTTTTTTTTTTTTACCTTTACAACCTTTTTAAATACATATTTATTAAACTGTGTAACCTAAGGTGTTGTGTTTGTTTTTTACATAGGCCATCTCCAGGCTATGTGAGGATAAGTACAAAGACTTATCTAAAGCTGCGATGAGGAGGTCTATCAGTGCTGACAACCTAGTGGGAATTCGGCGTACTCATGCCATTATTTCCTGATGCAAGCTCAACAGGAATGAGGCACAGCTACAACACTATTGGTGTGCAACATGAACTTCAGGCACTACCAAGCTTCCCACACTCTCTTCTGTACACTATATTGAGCCAGCAGTGTCTTCCAGCACAAGGGTTGTGGGGGGCAAGAGAAATTGAATCCAGGGACGCTACAAACCCTTTTTGAAAACGAAGGAGCATACACCATGGGAACCGAGAAGAGAGTCTTGTAAAGAGCAGCACACCGGCTTTACACAGAATAACAAGTGGTGTATCAAAAGTGAAATCATTTTCTCAGACATCCCTCAACCACCTACATTTGTATGCTTACTGTGTAGGCCTATAGCTGTGACCGATATTTTTAACACTATATAGATTGACGTTTAGACGCTAAAACACTAATTGTGTATCTTTTTTTGGACTTTTTTGTCCTGTTGCCCACTTTTATTTTCTATTCATTTTGGATTCAGTTGTACATGATGTTTTAATATTTATCTTTCCAAACCATGCAAAGCCATAGTTGAGCAAACAAAAAAGCTCAGTCGGAGGGAAAAAATAAAACATTTTTTTTCTTTTTATGCTGGGATATTTCAGAATGTTTGTAATAAATCTGGTTATTTCTCTGTGCAATGTTTCAACTTACCGCAATCTACCAGCGCAACCACCAGAATGGGTTGGTTAATATGATGACTGTCCAAAGAAGGTTTTTTTTTTTTTTTTGGAACTGGCATGTACTACTGTAACTAATGGTGCTCCCCCATAAATTATGCATTTTAAGACACTGCAAAACAAAATAAACTTTAAACTTTTTTAAATTTTACACCACTTGCTCATCTCTCAGTGATGTAAAGATGTATTTTGTGCACTACCTGCTGCTAATTGATGGTCCTTTTAGTGCTGTCTTCTCTTGAACTGAAATTTTACTTACCGTGCACACTTTATTCATATCTGTGGAAGATGCAAAGAGCTCTGTTCTACCCTAACTAATGAATACAGCATGTCTGTATATAAACATTGGAAGTCTTACTGTGATCATTTCAGAGACATGACACTGTACTTTTAGTTTCAAGATCAGTAGTATGTATCGTGGTTGGTCAATGCCAAATTCAGTCAGAGCTACAGATATGTTGGTTATAATATAGTCCTTACATACTACCATAAAGACAAAATCTGATAATTTGCGTAATTCCTGATGATAAAGCCAATAAAAATTAGTCTGCTGAACTGATCATAATTGACTGTTAAACTACCTGTACAGGGGAGGTTATTTTGTGTAAAACAAAGCTCTTTTGCTTGGCTTTTCTCCAAGCAATCTCAATTATAAAGTTTTTTTTTTTTTTTTTTATGTACTGATGAATTGCAGTGAAAGGATCAATTCGGCAACATGTGTAGTTGCTATTTAAAGTTCTGTTTTTTGTTTTCTCTAACCATATATTCGATTTACTCTCAGATTTATAGTGTTAAAAATGTAACTAACAGTCTCCTGAGCAACACTCCATTAAAACGGAACTCCTGGCAGAAATTATTTCGCATGTGCATGTTGGTCCTTTCTTGCCTTTTGAAAATAGGTTCTCTGTTCCATGCACAGATATGGTGTGTGTCTGAGAAACCCATATTTTTATTTCCTGAAATATAGGATTTTGTCTCCCTTATATTCATGTGCAAGGCCAGGGACTAATATGCCCTCTTTTGCCCCCTGGCCCCGCCAGTCTTGTTACTTCCACCCTGTAGTCCTGTAGCAAGTGAAGTGGGAGCGTCAGACTCCCTTACTAAACCACCCACTGTATCGGCATTGATTGATTGATTGACAGGCCAGGGGGTTCCTGGTTGTCTGTCCACTTCCAGTGGCATCACAATTTTACTAACAGGCTAGGAGTCTTCTGGTCTCTCATACCCGCCATTACATCTGTGATTGGTGCCCATTCAAGTGGCATTGGAAGAAAAGAGGAGGATGTTTGTCTTTGCCTGCATTATACCTCCTACGGGTGCCCAGCTGAAGCTGCCTTTTATGAATTGTGGAGATGATTAACAGCAGAACTGTGAGGCATTTTAGCAGCTTTCATATTTTGTGAGCTGGGGCTACTAATGTGTGATTTTTATTTGCATCCTGGAGTTCTTCTTGAACTTCGGTTTTGACTCGAGATCCCATTATTGCACATAGCGTAAAACTTTCAGAAAGATCAAAGCCTTATTTACCTTGAAACCATTTCTATGATTTGTGTTCGTCCCGAAATGGATGTTTTTTTTTTTTTCTTCTTTTTTTTTTACCAGTATTTTAGAAATTAAAAAGCTAATCATTAGTAGAAGTGCTTGCAAAGTCCCAGACAAACCATCAATTGATAAATATGTATTTTCACAAGGAAATATATTTCCCTCCCAGCATTTCTGCCTACGCCTCCCACAGCACCAAATATCCAAAATGTTATATAGGGAAAGCTTAAACTGCTTTGGATGGTGCTGAAAAAAGTCCATAGCCAACAAGCAAAAATTTGCAGCTGTTTTAATGAATGTACGGAAATGCAAATTATGGGAATTTGCTTTCTTTTTTGATCTGTGAAGAAATGTTTTAGTATTATGGAAATTGGTAATTGAAGTCTACTTGATCATTAAAGTTGAAGACTTTTGGTTATGAATTTTAACTTACAAGCGACCCTGTCACCCAAGTAATTTTAAAACTGAGGAACTGTTCATACATTTTTTGAGTTTTGATATGTAAACCACACAGCTGTTTGCTAAAAGAGTGGGGCTAGATTAATACCTCAACGTTTTTCTTATAGTATTGCTGTGTGTTTTAGGCACATTTTGTTCACTACCATGGAAGGTTTATTGTACTGGAAACCATACCAAAGATGCAGCAAGCAAGGATTGTTGTACACTCCAGTAAAATAGATGTGCGAATGTTGCCTAATGGTCAAATAGTGGAGATCTATTTGACAATTAGGGGGGAAAAAAATACAAGATGAGAACCTATTTTTAATTATACTTTGTGTGTGTGTTTTTTTTTTCCAGCTGCTGATGTAAGAGCTTAGAACATGCTAATTTGAGGCATTCTGAATGCCTTTTATATTGGTGTTCTTTCTCAGCCTCTGTCTTATTCTCGGATGCAGCCATGTTTGTTTGACCTTGTCCATAGAGGTGAATAACTGATGGGACCAGCATTGGAAATGTAAAATATGATACCAGTTACATATATTTGTGTCTGCCACTGAATTCAGCACAACAAGGTCCCAAGTGTTGGTGAACAATGTATTTTTCGATTTAGGACAGGACTATTCCCTAATTGAAACCTAATATTTGATTTTGTAATCCTGCACATGTGGCAATGCAACACCCTAGGGAATGGCGTGGATCAATTTGCCTGATCCACGCATATGCATTGATCACCCTATGTTTTAAGTTAATCAAGACATAAGTGTACAACTTTAGCCTGTGACACAATTTGAAATCTTTTAAAGTACTTTTTGATGAGAAGCTTACATAAAGGGGTTGGAATGGTTATATATATATATACACACACAAACCTATCAAACTTCCCTCTAGATCCTCGTCTTCTGGGGTCCCTCTGCGGCTGTCTCGGCTCCTCACCGCAAGAGCTAACCCCCTTCTGGGAAGCGCTCTCCCAAGGGGGTTAGCTTGTGGGTGCTCTCCTGTGATAGTCGTCGGGTGTCACTCGGCCTTGCACGCCGCGTCATTGATTTGACTTACAGCAGCGGGAGCCAATGGCTGTGCTGCTATCAATCCAATAAATGGGCCGAGATGCCAGCGCTTTCACGACGTGGGACTTTTGAGGGCTTGGGTAAGTAAATAGGGGGGGCGCTAATCGTCGGCTATTTCTTCACATTAATGCATAGAATGCATTAAGGTGAAAAAACATGTACCTTTACAACCTTTTTAACCCATGTGTGATATGCCAGTTTAGGCTTAATGAAAAACTTATGTACTTTACATGTGCATTTAGAACTGCACATGTAATATATTGTGCCGTACAAAGCATGTAAGGCTAATTTACTTTCTCTGCATAATTGCACATGCCAGTTTTATATGGTTGACTTTTTTAAATAAAAAAACTGCTTCTATACTTTAACATTCTTAACAGACATAAAATTGTTGGTTGACAGGGTTCCTTGAAAAAGTGGTCTTCTAAGAGATCCGTAGAAGAAATTAAGCTTTTAAGTGTGCAACTTCTTGGTATTTTATAAGTTCTGTATTAATTGAAAATACCACAAATGCAATAAAATTGGGGTCAGACCTGTGGCAGTTTTAAAAAGATATACTGTATATCATAAACTAGCTCTTATAGCTGCTGTGTTATTTAATTTCAGTCTCCTGGACACTAGAGGCACACTGCACTGCTTTTGTTTCCACAGGGACTCCCAAGAGAAATTTGGTTGACTGCAGGTATATCTTAAACTAATGTAACATTTCAGTTGGGTTTGCATTATGTTTATATTAAAATTAAATGCTAATATTAATAAACTCTATTTTAAGTAAACTGATTTGTCTTTTGTCTCATATGAATTATAGATTGTGTAATGTGTTAAGCTGAACTCTGGGGAGCTGAAAAAAAAAAACTATCCTTGCGTTGTGAAAGTAAATTCTCATTATTAAAGTACGTTTACATTTTTTGTCCCTCGCTTACCACTTCGCTCTGCCCTCCCTTACAATGCAGATGACAGCAGCAACTGCCTAATAATGCCCCAAAGAGAAATGGCTTCGAGGGACCAGACACATAAAAAAAAGGTATAAGAATTAGAAAGTGCTTTTTATTAGTACCCTGGGCAGAATAAGCATTTAACCCTTGCAGTGTGGGAGGAACCATATTGACTTGTGTCTATCTTTACCTGAACTTTCTCTCGATCCAGATGAGAACCTTGGCTGTAGTGGGCACTCACACTCTTCATTGGATGAGACAGAAGCTGGAGCCATTGGCTCCCACTGCTGTCGGTCACAGTCAATGAGGAGAGTGGGGGCATGACCGAGCAGCGGCTTTGAGCACACACCAATGCCCCCACAGCACGTGACTTGCTATTGCCACTGGTCAAGGAGGAGGAGCCAGGAACCCCCGGCAAAGTGGATCAGGGCTAGGTCAGTAAAGCATGTGTTTTTTTAAAGCCGAACCTTAAAGTGGTATTAAGCGCCTTGCCGACTGCCTCACACATTTATACGTCGGCAGAATGTTATGGGCAGGCAAAGCTGTGTGTGTAATATATATATATATATATATGTATGTATATGTATATGTATATTTTGCTTTAAATCTGCTGCCTAGCGGGCGTGCGGCTGCCCACCGGTGTCCCGCAATCGGGTAGCAGAACAGGAGGATGCCTTTGTAAACAAGGCATCTTCCTGTTCTGCCTAGACACAACACTGATCGTCTGCTCCCTCTCATCGGGAGCAGCGAACAGTGACCTATCACAGTAAGCCCCACACAGTAAGAATCACTCCCTAGGACACCCTTAACCCCTTCCAGCGCCCTACTGGTTAACCCCTTTCATGCCAGTCACATTTATACAGTATTTTTTATAGAACTGATCGCTGTATAAATGTGAATGGTCCCAAAAAATTATGTCAAGTGTCCAATGTGTCCGCCATAATGTCGCAGTCATGATAAAAATCGCAGATCGCCGCCATAACTAGTAAAAAAAACATTTGCCCAAAACCAATGAATAAACGCTTATTGCGATTTCTTTGACTTGCTGCTGACCTGTTGGCACAGCCCATAAAGCTCTCCAGCCTACAGGGGTGACATACTGATGTACCAGATGCCCATCTGCTGATGGGCATTTCTAGTGGCATGCAGTAATTCACTTAGGCTCATGATGTGTTTAGGCATGGTAGGGGAAGTTGGACAAATTATACAAATTTTCAGCTGCTGAATATGCACAAACACATCCTAGTCCTATGCACAAGTTGCAATGCCCTTTGGGACATGCCTTTCTCTGCTGAAAAATTAAGAACTGTTAGGAGGGCAGGATATGAGCTCAGAGAGAGAGAGTGCAATATCAACTGAACTGCAGTGCCACCTGCTGACAACTCCTTCTTTATTGGAAGTACTATAGTGCTTAATAATCAGTAAACCAGTCTTTTTTAACTTGGTTTATGTGAAATAGAATTGGACTCTAAAAAAAATACATGTAGTATAAGATTAGTTAAAAGAACCATCATCCAGGAATTGAATAGAGATTGGATTTTGGACCCCAAACTAAACAAAAAGAGTTTTTTTTTTGGGCAATTGGACTATTGCGGTACGATAAACAATTATAAAAAAATGCACGTGTAAAGGAACGTATACATTTTATTAACACAAACTACAAAATAAAATACAAAGATGCAATTTAAAATAGTGACGATTGTCACTTTTTTAAATTGCATCTTTGTTTGTATCTTATTGTTTGTTATTAAAATTTATACATTCCTTTACACGTGCATTTTTTATAATTGTTTATCGTACCGCAATAGTCCAATTGCCCAAAAACCCCTCTGTTTTGGTTTTTGGTTTGGGTCCAAAATCCAATCTCTTAAGTTTATGTGAAAAATTACAGGTTCCTCAAGAGGATGGCGGGGGTTTCTTCAGCAGTGATCAAATGTTTGTTTCCAACTCACAGATAATAAAATAGTGACCCCAATGAATGTATTCGCTATCTGTAAGGCAGGCATTCTTCCCCCTGACTGCCAATGTAAGGAACCTTCTTCCCACTGATCACCAATGTAAGGAACAGTCTGTATTGTGGTTTGAAAACATCACATGACATAAAAAAAAAAGAATCGGTATCGGCGAGTACTTGGAAAAAAAAGTATCAGTACTTGTACTCGGTCTTAAAAAAAATAAATGGTATCGGGACAACCCTAGTTTAAATCTCAACACCGGCCGCATGCATATATGTGGTCGCTCGGCAGGGTGGACCCTAATGCCAAGTTTCCACATATATGTGGCCCTGTGTAAACCACTTACCGTGCTGAGAGCGCTCTCCCAGCACGGTAGCCAGCGGGGAATCTATAAATTCCCAATGCATACTTCCGAGTGGGAGCTTAAAGATCATGTGACAAGCCAATCGGTGTTCACATGACCTGAATGCCTGCTTCCGCCTCCTGGCTTTTAGAACTCATAGGACCCATTCACACCTGAGCATAGCGTTTTCAGGCAGAAAGTCGCAGTTTTGCCTGCGTTTTTACGTGTTTTTTTGCTGCAGTTTTGTAAATGTTAAAAGGTCACCGATGTAAAAAGCAGAAACGCCTAAATCTGCCTGAAAAAAAGGTCCCAGAACTTGTTTGAGCTTCAGGCGTTTTGGAGCTTCTGGCTTCAGGCGTTTTTGGAGTGGAGATGTGAACCATCTCCATAGAGATTAACAGATTTTTTTTCCCCTCCAGCGTTTTGGAGCATTAGGCTTCAAGCTACAAAACGCTCAGGTGTGAATGGGGTCTTAAAGGGTCAGGAGGCAGTCGGCGCGAATGGGGTTAAGTTCTAAATGCTCAGATTTTTTTAAAGTGGCATTTCATTAGCGGAATATTAAAGGGGTTGTATACCCTAATTTTTTCACCTTAATGCATCCTATGCATTAAGTTGAAAAAACATCTTGCTGTGTACGCCCCCCCCCGTTTTACTTACCCGAGCCCTGAATTTCCGATGGTGTGATCCCACGTCGTTCTCCCTATGGCTGATCGGCTCTTCATTGGATAGAGTGATAGCAGCGCAGCCATTGGCTCCCACTGCTGTCAATCAAATCCAAATCGGGGCCGAGACGTACAACCGGCTATGGACGCCGATTGTATGAGACAGGAGCGTGCCTGCAAGGTAACCCCCTGGGGAGAAATCTTCATCAAATCCAAATAGGGGGTGAGACGTACAACCGGCTATGGATGGCGATTGTATGAGACAGGAGCGTGCCTGCAAGGTAACCCCCTGGGGAGAAAGCTTCCCAGAGGGGGTTGGCTATTGCGGGGGGAGCCACAAGAGCCGCCGTAGGATCCCAGAAGAAAATGATTGGGGCCACTCTGTGTAAAACGGACTGCACAATGGAGGTTAGTATGACATGTTTGTTAATAAAAAAAAAAAAGTGAACATATAGTGTCATTTTAAAGCGGAGTTCCACCCAAAAGTGGAACTTCCGTTTCAATCACTCCTTGCCCCCTTACATGCCACATTTGGCATGTCATTTTTTTTCAGTAGGAGTGGAACTTCCTGTCCCACTTCCACCCAGGGACTGCTTAGGCGATACGTCATATCGCCTAAGCGGCCCCTCCCTGCAGGCAATCGCCTGGTACACGTGACAAGTCCCAGGCGATCGTTTGACCACTCACAGAGCGCAGCGCCGCTCGCGCATGCTCAGTGAGTGCCTGGCCGTGAAGCAGAAAGCTGCCACAGCCGGGTGTCCACACTAGGAATGAAGATGCTGGCCGGAGAGGGGGGGGGGGGGAGCTGAGCAGCTGGACTGTGGAGCAGGTGAGTGTCTGTTTATTAAAAGCCAGCAGCTACACTTTTTGTAGCTGCTGACTTTTAATAAACAAAAAAGCCTGGAACTCCCCTTTTAAGTAAACAGGCAGGAATTATGAATGCAGTAGAAACATGCTATATGGCATGGGTGCTCAACCTGTGGCTCTCCAGCTGTTTCAGAACTACAATTCCCATGAGGCATTGCAAGCTACTGACTGTTACAAGCATGACTCCCAAAGGCAGAGGCATGATGGAACTTGAAGTTCTGCAACAGCTGGAGAGCCACAGGTTAAGCACCCATGCTATATGGCTTTTATGCATTAAAACTGAACTCCAGTTGTACTATGACCTCAACTAGTTATTTTGGGCCAAGCTGCCCCAAACTTATTTCCTTGATTAACAGATGCACCCACTGGGAGCAGTGTATGAACTGTATTTAGAATCGGCTACATACAGTATACAGCACTATAGCTATATTGAGATTGTGCCCGCATTTGCTGTTTTTTCACATCAGCAAATTAAAGGAAACCTTGTATTTAGTCCTAAAATACAAGGCTTTATATGAATGGCTTTGCAGTGTTTCATTCAACTATATTTTGTTCTGAGAATGAAGCGGAAGTTAGAATATGTTGCTGTATACTGTATGTAGCTGATGCTACATATAGTTTACGAACACATGCATCTACTGAGAGCATTGTATAAATGAAATAATTTTTTGGATCAGCTTGGCCCAAACAAACTCGTAGATACAGTGTAAACATGGAGTTTTTGTGATCCGGCACTGCGTTGCTTTACCTGACAATTACGCGGTCATTATGATGTACCTAAACAAGAAAGAAAGAAAGAAACGTGTGCGTTTTCTAGGCATTGCGGTGTGGCTCAGGTGCGAATTCAGGCCCATTATCTTCTATGGGCACGCATCTGATTCACAGATGTGTTCATTTCTCATCAGGATTTCTCTCATTCTCCTCAATACACTTGCCCCCCTCCCCTCTCCCAGGTCTCCAAATTCGCAGCTAAAACAGAGATGATCTGCTAAACAGCTCTCTTATCTCTTTGCAGAGATAAGAGAGCTGGAATTCGCACCGCACAAGTGTGAATTCAGCCTCAATGGTATATTGGTACATAAGGAAGCTGGAATTTCAGAAAAAAATGTAATTCAATGATAGAAAGCAGTGAACTGTGCTCAAAAACATGATGGTCCCAGTGAGGCCACACACAAGACTTCCCTGTTCTTTGCTGCTTTTCCTGAACTTCTGGGTAGGAGGCAGGCATGCGCATTGGGAGGATACAGGAGGGGGAGTGACTTACCGCTTTAGGAAAAGTGAGGCAGTGTATGCACACAAGCAGCACACTCACATATGGTGACTCCATGGGGAACCATAAGAAGCTGTCACCAGAGCAGTGGACAGCAAGGAATGACCAAAAGATGTGAACATTTGAATTTTTTTTAGCCTTCAATTTGTTATTCTACTTTAGTTTACTGTATATGCTTTTACGTGCATTTCCTACAAAATTAACTAAACAGACATCAACGTACTTTTTTTTTTTTTTCTTTATAATACAAGTAAACTTTTTGCTTATAGAAGCGGAAGTTTTTGATTTTAAGAACACCATTGATATATTTTCGTACTCTGCGCATTAATGCAGCTTCATTAATGCCAAACTCAATCTAAAACCTTTGTTTACCTGTTATTGCTGTCTTCAGTGGCGGCTGGTGCTCAAAATTTTTGTGGGGGCGCAAACAAACGGAAAAAACAATTGCAGCCACACTCTGCCAATCAAATGCAGCCACTGTGCCCATCAAATGCAGCCACTGTGCCATTCCAGCAATGGTCGCCACTGTGCCATGCCATCAATTGTCACCACTGTGCCATCAATTTTCGCCACTGTGCCATGCCTTCAAATGCAGCCACTGTGCCATGCAACACAGCCACTGTGTCATCATTTATCACCATTGTGCCCATCAATTGTCACCACTGTGCCATGCCATCAAATGCAGCCACTGTGCAATCAATTGTCGCCACTGTGCCATCAAACGCAGCCACTGTGCCATGCCATCAATTGTTACCACTGTGCCCACATCAATTGTTACCACTGTGCCCACATCAATTGTTACCACTGTGCCCACATCAATTGTCACCACTGTGCCCTTTAATTGTTGCCACTTTGCCCTTTAATTGTTTCCACTGTGCCCTTTAATTGTTGCCATTGTGCCCTGTAAAATGCTGCCACCCGCCCGGCACTTACCTTTCTGGGGTCAGCCACCCTCCTTCCACAGGCCCTCGATGTCTTCTCCCGCCCTCGATGACACTTCAGCCAATCAGGTTACCGGTAACGAGAACCGGTGAACCTGATTGGCTGAGACGCCTGTCAGTCTTATCCAAGGAACCCACCCCCCGTGCTTCCCCTGGATAACTATTTGGTAGCCGATTACAGCCTGAGGGCTGGCTCTGATGGGCACTTCCAAAGCCAACTGGCTGCTGTTATTCAGATGGCCGGTGCTCGCCAGGGGGCCGGCCATCTGAATAGTGGGCGGCAGCAACAATACACAGATTCATGCAATGCATGAATCTATGTATTGTATTAAGTGGTGGTGCAGGAGCCAGAGGGGGCGGCGCTCCGGCTCCCTCTATGGATGCACCGAAACTGGCTGTCTGTATACCCAGATATCAGTCAGAAGAAGCTAGAGAGAAATTTGCTTAGACAACACCAGTAATAAAAACACATTTTCAGTGAAGCAAGTTTATAAAATGTCTTTCTTTTTTTGCATTTCTATCCTAATGAAGGAGATTTCATCAAAAGCCCTGTACACATGCTCGGTTTTCCGCCGAGAAAACCAAGGGGAATGCCGAGAAACCGGCAGGAAAACTGGCATGGAGCTTTGGCCGGGAATCCCGGCCATGTGTATGCTCCATCAGCACTGCCTTGCAGTGTTTCCCAAAGGTAAGTAGTAGATCTGGCAGAAAAAAAACGCTGGGAATCCCAACGGGAAAATAGAGAGCAGGTTCTCTATTTTCCCGCTGGGATTCCCGGCTGTTTTCCTGATGGGAAAACTGTGAGGAAGCATACACAAAAGCTCTCCTGGAAGTTTTCCTGTGTGTGTTCGAGGCTTTACATCCTGTTCTGATGCCAATTCATGTTAGTATTTACTCAAAAATGTATATTATTCAACTGACATTTCAAGGCCATAGCATTCCCCTCTATTAAGGTCCTTGTCACCTCCATAAAGCATGGCCTCCATGTTACCAAAAAATGTGTTGCCTGATATGATATTGAGTAAATACTCAGATGAATCTTGTGGGATGCTGTCCATGTTTGGCCAGGCACCCACATCACTCACATAGCTCATTAGGTATGGCTGCAGTATTATAACATTTAATTTCATCTAACAACTGGAACACAGACTTATAACCCTGTTCCACTTCATTCAGAACTAAAAAAATGGACAAAGGTGGATTTAAAGGGGTTGTAAAGGTAAAAAAATCCCTAAATAGCTTCCTTTACCTTAGTGCAGTCCTCCTTCACTTACTTCATCCTTCGATTTTGCTTTTAAATGTCCTTATTTCTTCTGAGAAATCCTCACTTCCTGTTCTTCTGTCTGTAACTCCAAACAGTAATGCAAGGCTTTCTCCCTGGTGTGTAGAGAGCCTCTTGAGGGGGGAGGGGGTGAGCAGGAGAGTCAGGATGCCCACTAACACACAGCTCCTTTCTCTATCTGCAAAGTAGATAGCGTCCTGACCTTCCTGCTCGCCCCCTCAAGAGGCTTTCTCCACACCAGGGAGAAAGCCTTGCATTACTGTGTGGAGTTACAGACAGAAGAACAGGAAGTGAGGATTTCTCAGAAGAAATAAGGACATTTAAAAGCAAAATCAAAGGGTGAAGGAGGACTGCACTAAGGTAAAGAAAGCTATTTAGGGATTTTTTTTTCCTTTACAACCCCTTAAAGCTCTAGGGCAGGCATGTCCAAAGTCCGGCCCGGGGCCCAATTGCGGCCCCCCTGGTGATTTAATTTGGCCCCCTGGGGATTTGGATATATATAGCCATTGCATCCTCACATGTGCCCTGGGGGCCACAATAGATATATACCCTATTTATCGGCGCTGCCTCGGAGGGGACAGGACGTGCGCTGTCAGATTACATAAAGAGAATCTCCTGTTTACTCGGTGGCATCTGTAATAGGAAGTCCCATTTCCTGGGATGCCATTGGATAACTGTTCTGTTAATCATAGGAGGCGGGACTTTGTATTAAAGAGGCCACGAGTAAACAAGAAATTCTCCTGTTTGTAATCTGACAGCACTTGTCCCTCCCCCTCCCTGTCCCCTCCGAGGCTGCAGATAGGCATCGATCAGGCTGCAGATAGGCATCGATCAGGCTGCACTGATAGCAATGGTAAGGCTGCATTCATGGCACATGTGAGGCTGCATTGATTGCAATGGTGAGGCTGCATTCATGGCAATGGTAAGCCTGTGCGTGTTATACACTGATAAATACGGTATACCCAAATAACACGCCCAAGCTCAACCTCGGTCATGAGCAGTGCTCGGGGATTCATTGGGGCCACAAAAGAGATATATACAGTATATCCAAATAACATGCCTGAGCTCATCTCTTCACCACACACAGCTACAAAGGCAAGAGAATTCTTGTTGGGCAGTGTATTAGTGCTCGGGCAAACACACTTAGATCAAATTTTAATGGTTCAAAGAATGTCAGGCAAAATGGTCGGCCCTCGAGCATGTTCACTTCATCAAATGTGGCCCTCTTTGAAAAAAGTTTGGACACCCCTGCTCTAGGGGTAATGTAATATCTTTCTCTATATAGCATGTACACAACAGTAATTCCCCTCTGGCACTAACATTCCATGTATATGTTGGCCTCCACATCCTAATTAATGGATTCACTTTTCCTTCTTTAGTAATGTAACATTAGGTTTAACATGAAAAATGTGCCGCACCCTGAATTTAAAAACAGTGCAGGATATTTATTTTAGTACAATATCTACAGCTTTAGATAAGCATGGCATGCTCCTACTTGCAGACCAACATGTAATCAGAATCATACATGTTTGTCCTGCCTGAGAAGACAACTAGAATTGCAGTCACACCTATATGCTAATTTTCAACACCTACTGTATCTTGCAAGTAAAGGCAATTTGTTCTTAAAGTAAGCTTGGCAGGTGATAGCTTGTCAAAATAGATGTTGGATAACAAAAATATATACGAAGATCTAATTTAGCTGCGGAAAATAAGGACTAGGAAAAAACAAAAGAACATCAAATGATCATGGCAAACAATGCTAATTAAAGTGGAGTTCCACCCATAAATATAACATTACATCAGTAGTTTTAAAAAAATGTCATTAGTCCTTTAAGAAAATTTTTTTTTTTTTTTTTTTAGATGCCTTTAAAGTGTTGTTGCTAGGCAGAAACGTTAATCTTCCCTCTTCCTGCACCTAGGTGCTTAAGCTTCACCGCACAGACTCCTGGCAATGTAGTGGGTATAACTTTCCAGGAGTCTGTGCACTCCCCAGTCTCGAAGAATCATGTGACTTGGACAGTACAGGTGCTGAAACCTGATCTGAAAACTATTACACTGCTTGTGCAGTACTGAGCATGTGCGAGATCTGCAAGGCGGAAATCCAGGAAGTCATACAGTCTGGCTTCATGATGCCCACACTTAAGATGGCCCCAGTCAATTTATATTTTATAAAGTGTCTAAATGCTGTAACAACCTAACAAAACGGACCTTAGTTTACAGACTAACTTTACTAGAATACATTAAGCTTGTGTATTACAGGGGTATTTATATTTAAAAAGTGAAATTGTGGCCGGAACTCCGCTTTAATATAAGCAACTCTATTTCATTCATTGATTAGGATTATCCGGTCATATCGGAACTCCTAGATCAGGCATGTCCAAAGTCCGGCCCACGGACCAAAAGATATATACTGTATTTATCGGCGCTGCCTCAGAGGGAACAGGGAGGGGGACAAGTGCCGTCAGATTACCTACAGGAGAATCTCCTGTTTACTCAGCATCTGGAATAGGAAGTCCCGTCTCCTGGACTGCCATTGGACAACTCTTCTGTCTATCATAGGAGGCGGGACATTGTATTAAAGAGGCTGCTGTGTAAACAGGAGATTCTGCTGTATGTAATCTGTTGGCGCTCGTCCCGCCTGCCCCCCCTGTCCCCTCCGAGGCTGAAGATGGGCATCGATCAGGCTTCATTCATGGCAATGGTGAGGCTGCATTCATGGCAATGGAGAGGCTGCAGATGGGCACTGACCCTTATTTTACTTCACAGTTCTTTATTTAAAATGTATTTTTTTTCCTGAAACTTCCCTCTTAAAGTGAAGGTGCGTGTTATACGCCAATAAATACGGTATATCCAAATAACACACCCGATCTCATCCTTAGTCCTGAGCGGCGCTCAGGGATTCGTTGGGGACACAAAAAATATATATCCAAATAACACGCCCGACCTCATCTCTTCACCACACACAGCCACAAAGGCAAGGGAATTCTTGTTGGGCATTGTGTATTGGTTGCTCAGGGGAACACACTTAGACCGACTTTTTATGGTTCAAAGAATATCAGGCAAAATGGTCGGCCCTCACGCATGTTCACTTCATCATATTTGTCCCTCTTTAAAAAAAAGTTTGGACACCCCTGTCCTAGATGGTGATTTTTTCTGACTTCTCAGAATATAGGGTTGATTTACTAAAATTGAAGAGTGCAAAATCTGGTGCAGCTGTGCATAGTAGCCAATCAGCTTCTAACTTCAGCTTGTTCAATTAAAGCGGAGTTCCACCCAAAAATGGAACTTCCGCTTATCCCACTCCTCACCCCCTTACGTGCCACATTTGGCATGTAATTTTTTTTGGGGGGGGGAGTGGGGGCTTCAGGAGAAGGGGACTTCCTGTCCCACTTCCTCCTTCCGCCGAGGGGCTGCAAAGGCGATTAAGCTTAATCGCCTTTTGGCAGCCCCTCCCTGTAGGTGATCGCCTAGGACACGTGACAGGTCCTAGGCGATCGCCTGTCCAATCAAACAGCACAACGCCAGGCCGCGCGAGCATGCGCAGTGGGTGCCTGGCCGTGAAGCCGAAAGCTGTCACGGCCGGGTGCCCACAGTGACAATGAAGACGCCGGCCGGGGAGGGGGGGAGAGGAGCGGAGCCCCGGCCGGCGTGTCGCTGGAACGCTGGAGCAGGTAAGTGTCTGTTTATTAAAAGCCAGCAGCTACACTTTTTGTAGCTGCTGACTTTTAATAAACATAAATATTGGCTGGAACTCCCCTTTAAGCTTTGACAAAAAAAACAAACAGAAGCTGATTTCTATGCAACCAGTAAATCAACCCCTATGTGTCTGGGAACCAGACCAGTTCTTTCCCCTGCTAAGAAGCGTCGTGGGTCTATTATGGCAGGACGTCCTGGCACTCTGGCTTATTTAAGGGCAAACACATCTTCCCCCCCCTGTCCTCTGTTATTCATAGGAAACAAATGTGAAACATTGCAGGAAGAGTAAAGGAAAACTGTAAGTACAGATGTATCAAAAAATTGCACTGCGCCTAAGAAGCCAGGAAAATGAAAATGTGAAAAGCCACGTGAAAAAAATCCAATATAATAAAAAAAAAAACAATTATAGCAGGGGTAGGCAACCTTTGAGAGACGGAGATCTACTTGAACAACACTGATGAAGTCAAAGTTCACTGCGCATAGTGTCGCCCCCCCCCCCCCAAAAAAAAAGACAATAAGACTGTCTTTTCTTTATATTTCATAAAATACTTTTTCTCAGAACAGACCTAAAATAAGTATTACAAGAGAGTGCAGGGTTTAGGAGTGCGCTGTGCTCAGAATGCAGGGTTAAGGAGAGTGTTGCGCTCAGAATGCAGGGTTAAAGAGTATATTGCACTCAGAATGCAGGGTTAAAGAGTATATTGCACTCAGAATGCAGGGTTAAGGAGTGTGTTATACACAGAAGTACTGAAAAAAATGGCCCTACCTAATTAGTACAGCCCAGCGCTCAGGAATATGCTACAAAGATGTATTTAACACAACTGGTCAGATGTTAATACCAAAGCAAAGCAGCTGCTTAAAATTATAAGATGTATAACAAAAATGCAGAAATAATGAAAAAACTCCAAAAGAGTCCACAAAAAGCCCTGCAGCAGCGCTACAAACAATGCGTTTGTGTAAATGACAGTCAGTGCAGATGACAGGTATGACTGTGCTTTAACAAAAGTGCTCCATTCACCAAGGGATGTTCACCACGTGGGGGGATTTGGTCCCCTTCAGGGGATACACTTACCAGTGGTAAGGTTTCAAACAGCATTCATTACACCGCCACATCCACCGTCTATGGTTACTACTTTAATAATACTTGATATTCAATTCCGTGAACACATGTGAAAAACAAAATCCATATAGAGCCGTATCGTTTTTTAAAGCTTTAATAAACCCAAAAAAATAGATACCCCCTTTGTACATATATGCGTACCGAAAAGATAATCAATACAGGTAAAAGATGTGTGCTGCAATAGCTCTCACTAACTTGACCCTGAAGACTGCCGTTGTACAGTTCCCCCAGCATCTTCCTGGTTAGTCATCGTGGAGCGCACACGATACGTCCGGTTTGGTTGATGGGCAGTCCCGACCTGACGCGTTTCGTCACTTCCTGACTTCGTCTGAGGGTGTGACTCCCCATCTCAACGACCAGATTTAAATATACTCAACGTCTGCCCCTAATAGACATTGGATGCGTTCGTACGTCATCCGAGTTATCACACTTCTACGATCGAAATTGCCCGTCGTATCAGAGTAAGGGCGGAAGTGTCTTTATCTTATTACATTGCACTGTGTATATGCTTCGTCGATCCCACTGTGCAAAACTGCTGCAGGGAAACAATCGGACCACACAAAGTGCAGACAACATCTGTCATATAACCAATGCTGTAAGACAGACATTAAGTATGTGTGACACAGTACATTAATTACGTATAAAAACATTAAAAAAATTATATATATATATATAGAATGTATACATAGGAGGAGATATACTAGCCTATTTAAAATATGCATTGCTGCAAGTATAAAATATATAAGCCATAAACATGTTTTAAAATGTTGACATTTTCAAATATGTTAAAATATTGAAATGTACACACAAAAACAATATAAAAATTTGAGAATATATAAAACCCTTCTCTGAAGATGGTTATTAAATAAAACAATCAATCCGCAGATTGAGTTTATGTATCATTAAATACCGAGATCAAATTTAAAAAACCATAGTAAAACACAAAAATATATAGAAAAAATATATATAGAAAAAATGCGCCTGCAAGGGAGCATATAGGTGTCTATTATGCTACTTAGCGCCCTCTGGCTGCATTCAGAGGGATATCAACATATATTTACTATTTCCATAATTATTGATGTGATTTTAAATCTGTTCCAGCTTCCTAAACTTCAAGAAATTAGGGTGGTTCAGAGATATAGACCCCATATTAAATACATATTTTTCTTTTGCTAAAAAGGTAAGGAAAAAGTGCTGATTCCTGAGTCTATCTATATACTTTAAAACTGACAGGCTGGGATAATTGAAGTATAATAGGCTGACTGGGATATGGGAGTATGTGGATGCAGGCTGCCTCAAATCCTTTTATCTCTTTATGTAACCCCAGACAGACTGACTCAATGGTGATGAGATCAGGGCCAAGCCATCAATTCCAGGACACCTTTTTATTCTTTAAGCTGTATGGAATTATGGATAAGTATCTGCCTGTATTTCTCAGCATTAAGGACACCATTGACCCTGGCCAAATCTACAACTTTGTTTGCAGTAATGCAGCCCCAAACTTGCAAGGAACCTCCACCATGCTTTATTTTTGCCTGCAGACACTCATTGTTTGGCTCTCCAGCCCTTCAGCGATTAAACTGCCTCCTATTACAGCCAAATATTTAAAATTGCGACTCATCAGTCCAGAGCACCTGCTGACATTTTTCTGCACCCCAGTTCCTGTGTTCATGCATAGTTAGCCTTGTTTCCATGTCAGAGGTATAATTATTCTATGAAGACCACTTCTGGCCAGATTTCTTCAGATAGTAGATGGGTGTACCTAGGTCCCACTGGTCTCCACCAGTTGTTTGCTGATAGTACTGCTGAAAGGGAAGTAAGCATGATGTGTATTTCATCTGCTGCATTAAGTTTCCTTGGCAGACCACTGCGCTCCACGGTCCTCAATGTTGCCCATTTCTTTGTGCTTCTTCAAAAGAACTTGAATGGCACATCTCAAAACTTCAGTCTGCTTTGAAATCTTTGCCCGGGAGAGACCTTGCTGATGCAGTATAACTAGCTTGTGTTTTGATGCTGTGCTCAGTCTTGCCATGGTGTATGACCTGTGACATGAAACTGTCTTCCACAACCTCTCCTCAGTAGTAGTGTTGAGCAGAATATGCCATATTCGATTTCGCGATATATCTCGAATATATATTCGAATATTCGAGATATATTCGCTAAATTCGAATATTCGTGATATTTTATCGAAATTAATTGAATGCGATTTTTCGCTATTGCGAATGCGAAAATAATTGCGATTTTTTAATAACTGCGGTAGGAGCGCTCTGATTGGCTTAGAATATTCGTGATATTTTATCGAAATATCGCAACATGCGAATGCGATATTTATTGCGCAATTTCGAGATATGCTGGAGGAGCGCTCTGATTGGCTCAGAATATTCGTGATATTTTATCGAAATATCGCAACATGCGAATGCGATATTTATTGCGCAATTTCGAGATATGCTGGAGGAGCGCTCTGATTGGCTCAGAATATTCGTGATATTTTATCGAAATATCGCAACATGCGAATGCGATATTTATTGCGCAATTTCGAGATATGCTGGAGGAGCGCTCTGATTGGCTCAGAATATTCCTGATATTTTATCGAAATATCGCAACATGCGAATGCGAAATTTATTGCAGATATTTCGAAAACTGCTGTAGCAGCACTCTGAAATCGAATATGTATGATATTTTAACCAAAATACATATTGCGATTGCGATTTTTCGATCGCGCATGCGCAATTGCGCGAACAACACGCGACCATTTCCTGGAGCCTTGCCAGTTTCCCAATATTACAGCAACATGGTGGGAAGCAATTTCTCAAAGTCTGAGGAAAAGTTGCTGATTTGTGTAAGTATTTTGACCACTGTTATTTCATCATCTTCAACTGCATTTAAGTCTAGTTTAAAAGTTAGTATATATGATCAGATATTAGTATTTAACCAAAAATGTGTCTCCTGCTTTTACAAAACTACAAGTCCCAGCATGCCTGGACAGCTGCAGACACCCTGGTTGGCAAATGTGTATTTAGGCACTTTTCCTTGTTATTTAGCATAATGAATTTAAAATTTTTTTGGACATAGGACGTATGCGAACGTCCTGACTTCAGTGTCCTCAAGGCCCAAGGACGTTCGAATACATATTGCCCTTTAGATGTTGCAGAACTACAACTTCCAGCATGCCTGGGAATGCTGGCACTTCTAGTATTGTAAGTTCTGCAGGCCCACATTTTTCAGGCCTTTATGCACGGGTCTCTAAACTGTGGCACCCTAGATGCAGCAAAAGTAAAATTCTTAGCATGCACTGAAAGACCGTGGCTGATGGGAGTAGTAGTTTTGCAACAGCTGGAGGTGGACTGGTCTTGAAACCCAGAGTTAGGTAACAAACCCGTAGTGTTTTGCAACCATTCTGCCTCCAGCTGGTTATTTTCTGTTGAAAAGCCTGTGGCGTGCAAAACACAACCCAAAAACTCCACCCGGTGCAAGGAAAAATTTGCACACACCTAAAGAGTGACATCACAAAAAACTGCGACGGTTGCATACGTCAGTGGTCCTCCGAAAAGGTCCCGTCTCTGACCCCCCGGGGCGTTAGGCTCCTGACAGGGAAAAGAGTTACTGTGGTCCATACAGCCGAAGCCATATGGACCCATCTCGGTCCAAGCAGCGCAATCAACACGCGAACAACACGCGACCATTTCCTGGACCCTTGCCAGTTTCCAACTTTATGATCGCAACGCAATCGCAGAGCAAGATGGTTGGAAGTAATTTCACTGTATCTGAGGAAAAGTTGCTGATTTGTGTAAGTATTTTGACCACTGTTATTTCATTATCTTCAACTGCATTTTAGTCTAGTTTAAAAGTTAGTATATATTCATAATTATGCAAATGATAATGGCTGCTATATTTATGTAAAAAAGGTGGCGACGGAAATGGCAGTATATAAAATCTGTCATGTTACCCCTGTCATTGATTAATAAGGCGAGAATGCTTCCAATTGTTGAATAGCATACATTTATGTCATATATCCATAAGGCTGTCAACAAAAGTATTACAATATACTTTGTTCTTCATCTTGCAGAAGTTCCTGGAAACAGGATACGATGAGCTGCGGAGGCAGCAAGAAAAACAGGGAGTTATAAGCTCCCTGATTGAGGAACTAGGCGAAGAACACACTCGCATGGCGATCCTCAAAAAGTGGTCCGACCTGAAGAGGCGCCAGATGAACCGGGTCAGGCGTATCCGGAATAAATATCATCCTGGTAAGTTATTGGTCACAGTTATGTTTTTTTTTCCCTAAAGTGTATTTTGTGCGTGTACTCGAGAGAGGAGCCGGACTGCAGGAGTTGGGAGTAGGCAGGCCTCCCCCAGAGGTAATCTGCCACCTTTCTCCATGCCCCGGGTGGCAATGGCGGGTGTGAGGGGGTCCTCCCACACAGACCGTCCTACCTGCTCCGCTTCGAAGCCCCACGGGGCAGAGGGACTCCCTATAAGGGAGTGAGAGGATTTGCCCGCTCAACCAGCCCCGTTAGTCCTTCGCCTCTCTTTTTAGAGACCGCATGGTCAGAGTGCGTGCATGTTAACCCAATTGCGAGTGCGTGTGTAAGTGTGGTGGTTTTTGTGGGAGGGAGGTGGGCATACTAAGCGCAGGCTTACCTCGCATAGCACACCCACCGGGGGCCGAGCTGAGACCACCAAACTCAATTCACATGTAGCCGAGAGCGGGATCCGAACCCCTAGCTGCAGAGGTGAATGGCTTGTCAGCGCAGTGGCAATCGCGTTGAGCCAGCCCGGGTCCCTTGGGGACAGTTATGGAAGGTCATATGTAATTAATGTAAGGTCAGATGTTGTTAACCAAGACGCCATGTTGTTGTAACATATATCACCACCAGCCAAGGTATTCATAGTACTGTTGGAAAAAAACATGGGACAGCAGACAGGAACACAGAAGTTATGTGGGAACATACTTTTCCCATTGCTTTGCATGGGACTTTAAACAAAAAGCCCGACCCTCACCAATGGGGTTAGTTAAGGGATAAATTAACGATCCTATACTTTAAGTGGACGTATAGATAACATGTGACCAAGTGTTATCGAAATATCTACAGCTGTTATGAAATAACATGTATTTCCCATAGAGTTGAATGGGACTTTAAAGAAAAACCCTGACCAAGGCAAATGGGGGTGGGTATGGGTTAAACCACCAATCCTATATTTGTGGCTGACATATAAGTAACCTGTGTGCCAAGTTTCATGTAAATATCTTTAGCCGTTTGGACGTGATGGTGGAACATACATACATACATGCACACACACGTTGAGTTTTATATATATAGATTCCCACTAAATTCCTGTGTTAGGCGTGGGGTTGTTATAGTAATCCTGTGTACTCCATCAAGTACTTTTTTTTTAACATGAGATCGTCTGAACAAAACAAAGGAGACAAAAACAGCTCATTTTACCATGGTGGCAGCCCAGCTCACGCTCAGTCCCCTGTAGTGCCCACAAGACCCTTTAATATAACATTGTCCCATTGGTTAACTGTCTATATAAATTAATTTGTATTCATATACAATACAGTAGAGTACACAGAATTTGCATACGTCATTAGAAAACATTTTTATAATATATGAACATTGTGTTATTATAGGAGCTCCGCTACCAACTGTGCGCCCCAAGCGCACAAGGCGACAGGCCGCAGAGGAGGAGCAGGAGGAGGATGTGGAAGAGGAGGAGAGGGATGAGGAGGAGCAGCCAGGGCCATCCACATCACCACCCCCAGTTCCTGTGGAGGAGCAAGAGGAGGAGCTGCACCCCCCCCCCGAAACTTCTGGTGGAGTAGTGGGTGACGAGGAAGAGGAGCAGGATGAGACGGTTAATTATACCGTCAATCAGGAGGGTAAATATGTGCACATATATTAATAAAATTTCAACAATAAAATGTAGCTCTAAAAATGGACAGCATTTAAAGCAGGGCTGTGGAGTCGGTAGATAAATTTTTCGACTCCGACTCCTCAGTTTTATGTACTTCAGACTCCGACTCCCCGACTCCCCGACTCCGACTCCTCTGTATTAATATGCAAATGTATTTTATAGATTCCTTGAGGGAAAGAAACGCAAACTACCACAGGACTACTGGCTGGGAAGCCAACAGTCTACTGTATTGCACAGTTTAAGCAAAAGACAAACACAATGAAAACAATCAAGTGACTGGATAGTAGCAGCAGGCTTAAACATCAGGAACATGATCTTTAACAGTTCAAAAATACAGACCACATTATTTGGCTGTTTTAGAACCAAAACAAAGCTTATCTATAATGAACCCAAAAAAAAAAATATGAAAAACCTAGAAATGGTTTATATTAATCTTGAAATGTAGTTCTAGGCTTAGCAAATGCAAATAAATGCAATGTAGAGTTCTAAGGAAGAGAATTGCCTCTGCCAGATCCTCTTTCATAGAGTCTCTTAAGTCAGACTTTATTATTTTTATGGCTGAAAATAATCTTTCGTAACGGTCTTTGAAATCCAAATGTTTTTTTCTTATATCCTAACAGTTCTAAAAAAGCTAGAGGTGAAGCAAGCTGCCATGAAAAACCTCACGAAGAGAGTAATGGCAAATGAGCAGCAGATACTGTTTTTGATGCGCCAAAATCAACAACTGGTGCAACAACTGGCGAAAAACATGGATGAGGTGACAGAGCTTCAGAAGTTAATGTCCTAATTTTTTTTTTTTTTTTTTAATAAAAAATGTTATATTTTGCAAAGGTTTCATTTCTTATTGAAATTGTTAGTTTTTTAAACACATCTAACTTCACATCTAACTTCACATCTAACACATCAACATCAACATCAACACATCTAGCTTAATAATAACCGAAAACATTTTATACTATTACTAGCTGAATACCCGGCGTTGCCCGGTCTTCCTATCTTAACCTTTTGGGGAGGAAAATCATAGTAATATAAATATACCCATCTTTTATATAAGGGTGTTGGTAAGGGTTAATTTAACTGTTATATATTTTTATTTGGCATATAAGTAATATGTATAGCGGGTATTATTGAAATATCTCCAGGCGTACAGAAGTTATGTGGGAACATACATTTTCCATTGATTTGCATGGGACTTTAAAGGAAAACCCCGACCCTCACAAATGGGGGTAGTTAAGGGATAAATTAACTATCAGTGGTATCAGTGAACAGCAGTGGTAATAGGAGTATATATAGAGTGGGAATTAACTTTTTACATAGGTGTCTTGACAGAGCAGCAGCAGCAGCAGTAGTAGTAGTAGTAGTAGATACAGAGTCATATCACTTGGGCAGGAGGTGCCATGATGAACAGCAGTGGTAATAGGAGTATATAGAGTGGGAAATTACTTTTGACATAGTTGTCTTGACTGAGCAGCAGCAGCAGCAGCAGCAGCAGTAGTAGTATTAGCAGTAGTAGTTGATACAGAGTCATATCACTTGGGCAGGAGTTGCCATGATGAACAGCAGTAGGAATAAGAGTATATAGAGTGTGAAACAACTGCTGACATAGGTGTATTGACTGGGCGGCAGCAGCAACAGCAGAAGCAGCAGTAGTAGTATTAACAGTAGTAGTTGATACAGAGTCATATCACATGGGCAGGAGTTGCCATGATGTACAGCAGTCTTAATAAGAGTATATAGAGTGTGAAATAACTGCTGACATAGGTGTATTGACTGGGCGGCAGCAGCAGCAGAAGCATCAGTAGTAGTATTAACAGTAGTAGTTGATACAGAGTCATATCACATGGGCAGGAGTTGCCATGATGTACAGCAGTCTTAATAAGAGTATATAGAGTGTGAAATAACTGCTGACATAGGTGTATTGACTGGGCGGCAGCAGCAGCAGCAGAAGCAGCAGTAGTAGTATTAACAGTAGTAGTTGATACAGAGTCATATCACATGGGCAGGAGTTGCCATGATGTACAGCAGTCTTAATAAGAGTATATAGAGTGTGAAATAACTGCTGACATAGGTGTATTGACTGGGCGGCAGCAGCAGCAGAAGCATCAGTAGTAGTATTAACAGTAGTAGTTGATACAGAGTCATATCACATGGGCAGGAGTTGCCATGATGTACAGCAGTCTTAATAAGAGTATATAGAGTGTGAAATAACTGCTGACATAGGTGTATTGACTGGGCGGCAGCAGCAGCAGAAGCAGCAGTAGTAGTATTAACAGTAGTAGTTGATACAGAGTCATATCACATGGGCAGGAGTTGCCATGATGTACAGCAGTCTTAATAAGAGTATATAGAGTGTGAAATAACTGCTGACATAGGTGTATTGACTGGGCGGCAGCAGCAGCAGAAGCATCAGTAGTAGTATTAACAGTAGTAGTTGATACAGAGTCATATCACATGGGCAGGAGTTGCCATGATGTACAGCAGTCTTAATAAGAGTATATAGAGTGTGAAATAACTGCTGACATAGGTGTATTGACTGGGCGGCAGCAGCAGCAGCAGAAGCAGCAGTAGTAGTATTAACAGTAGTAGTTGATACAGAGTCATATCACATGGGCAGGAGTTGCCATGATGTACAGCAGTCTTAATAAGAGTATATAGAGTGTGAAATAACTGCTGACATAGGTGTATTGACTGGGCGGCAGCAGCAGCAGAAGCAGCAGTAGTAGTATTAACAGTAGTAGTTGATACAGAGTCATATCACATGGGCAGGAGTTGCCATGATGTACAGCAGTCTTAATAAGAGTATATAGAGTGTGAAATAACTGCTGACATAGGTGTATTGACTGGGCGGCAGCAGCAGCAGAAGCATCAGTAGTAGTATTAACAGTAGTAGTTGATACAGAGTCATATCACATGGGCAGGAGTTGCCATGATGTACAGCAGTCTTAATAAGAGTATATAGGGTGTGAAATAACTGCTGACATAATTGTCTTGACTGATCCAAAGGAGTCATGGGAGAAAATCATGTGGTCAGATGAGACTATAATATAATTTTTTGATCATAATTTCACTAACCGTGTTCGGAGGAAGAATAATGATGAGTACCATGCCAAGAACGCCATCCCTAATGTGAAGCATGGGGGTGGTAGCATCATGCTTTGGTGGTGTTTTTCTGCACATGGGACAGGGTGACTGCACTGTATTAAGGAGAGGATGACCGGGGCCATGTATTGCAAGATTTTGGGCAACAACCTCCTTCCCTGAGTTAGAGCTTTGAAGATGGGTCGAGGCTGGGTCTTCCAACATGAGAATGACCCAAAGCACACAGCCAGGATAACCAAGGATTGGCTCTGTAAGGAGCATATCAAGGTTCTGGCGTGGCCTAGCCAGTCTCCAGACCTAAACCCAATAGAGAATCTTTGGAGGGAGCTCAAACTCCGTGTTTCTCAGCGATAGCCCAGAAACATGACTGATGTAGAGAAGATCTGTGTGGAGGAGTGGGCCAAAATCCCTCCTCCAGTGTGTGCAAAGCTGGTGTAAAACTACAAGAAATTTTTGACCGCTGTAATTGCAAAGAAAGCCTACTGTACCAAATATTAACATTGATTTTCTCTGATGTTGAAATAGTTATATTCAGCACTGTAAATACATCAGGTCCGGGGCTTCATCAGGGAATGCATGGCAAGGGACCCTTCAGCGCCCTGAACCGACGACGGGTGCCAGAAAGTCACCGCCGATCCAGGACTCATTCATCTTTATGAATGTGAGTCTGTCCACGGACTCTGTGGACAGACGGGTCCTCTTGTCCGTGACCACCCCACCTGCCGCGCTGAATGTCCGCTCAGATAGTACGCTGGAGGGGGGGCAAGACAATAACTCCAGCGCATACTGAGCGAGCTCGCGGCAGGTGTCCAATCTGGCAACCCAGTACTCCATGGGGTCGTCGGTGCTCATACTGTCAGAAGCACCGACGGACGCCATGTAGTCTGCCACCATGTGGGCCAGCCGCTGGTGGTGACTGCTGCTGCTGCTGCTGGTGGTGGTACTGGGTCGCTCGGTTTGGAAGAACATCCTCATCTCTTCCATTAGGTCCCCTGCTCGGCTGCAGCTGGGTGCAGCCACCTGCTGGGTGAGATGAGGGGGGACAACTGGAGGCCGGGGAGTTGCCTGCTCCAACCGTCTGACAATGGCTGCCTGCAGTTCCTCCATCCGGTGCTGCCTCCGGCTGGCTGGGATGAACTGCTCCAGTTTCCCCTTGCACCTGGGATCCAAAAGGGTGGCCATCCAGAAATCATCCCTCGTCTTGATGGTCTTAACCCGGGGGTCCCTCCTGAGGCATCTGAGCATGTGGGCAGCCATGGGGAAGAGCACAGCCCGCTGTGACTCCTCAATGCTGGCCAGGTGAATGAGGTGCGACTCTTCTTCCCTGAGGCGCTGCTGGTCAAACTCAGACATGCCCAACCCCCGGACTATCGGTGCCCCCAACACCGGCTCTCCCTCCTGACCAGGCCCTGACTCCGGGACGACACCAGCAACCACCTCCTCCTCCTCTTCATCATCATCCTCCTCCTCCTCCTCCTCCTCCTGGTCCTGGCCCTGGTCTCGGTGGAGCATTGCTGACTCCTCCTGCTCCACCAAGGCACTCTCCCCAGCCTCGAGCAGGCGATCTAGTGTCCTCTCCAGCATGAACAGTATTGGCAGCACGCTATTGAGGCCAATTTGCTCACTGCTGACCATCTTGGTCGCCTGCTCGAAGGAGGACAACACTTGGCAGACCTGGTTTATCTGCCCCCACTCCGCACAGGCGATGAAAGGGAGTTGTGGTGAAGCCCTCTGAGTGCCTAGTTCCATCAGGTACTCCCTCACCGCCCTTTGCTGCTCCCACAACCTCTTCAGCATGTGGAGGGTGGAGTTCCACCGCGTCACACTGTCCACAATCAGCCTGTGAAGGGGCAGATTGTACTTCCGCTGCAATTTGGACAGGGACGCGGTAGCGGTTGGGGAGCGCCTGAAGTGGCTGGCAATCCTACGCGCCTTTGCCACAATGTCACTCAACCCTGGATAAGTGCGCAGGAACTTCTGCACCACCAGGTTGAGGACATGTGCCAGACAGGGCACGTGCGTCAGACTGCCAGCATGGAGGGCGGCGAGTAGGTTGCTGCCGTTATCGCAGACAACCATACCTGGCTGGAGCCTTCGGGGTGTCAGCCACTTCTGGACCTGAGCTTGAAGTGCTTTCAGCACTTCTTCTGCAGTGTGTCTCCGGTCCCCTAAACTAACAAGCTGGAGCACGGCCTGACAGCGCACGTGCCCCACACTTGAGTAGCTACGGGGGCGCTTGCTGGGAGGCTCAGCAGCTGCGGAGACAGTGGCTTGAGGGAGACCAGCAGTTCTCCCCTGGACACCCCGGGGCGGCACCACAAGATCGGTTGCCGACGATCCCTCACCGACGCCTCGGAGGGAAACCCAATGGGCCGTGAAGCTGATGTAGCGTCCCTGCCCATGCCTGCTGGTCCAGCCATCCATTGTCAGATGAACCCTGTCGCTGACAGCGTGATCCAGCGACAGGGTTACATTCTGAACAATGTGCTGGTGTAGGGCAGGGACACCAGTCCTGGCAAAGAAATGGCGGCTGGGGACACGCCATTGGGGTTGGGCCTGCTCCAACATCTGCCTGAAGGGGTTGCTGTCAACTATGTTGAAGGGCAGCAGATGTTGGGCAATAACCCTTGCCAGGAGCCCATTGAGGGAACGCACACGTCGGTCTCCAGGGGGGAAGGGAGTGGTGCGGTCAAAGGCGTCTGAAATCGACGCCTGGCGCCGGACGGCAGTGCGGGACACAGACGTGGAGGGTGCTGTGGAAGTAGAGGTCTGGCTGCCGGTACCAGTACCTCTACTAGAGGGAGCGGGGGGGCATGACCTGCTGGAAACAGATGAAGATGTGGCAGGGGCTGCTGTACCCTGCTCACTTGTGGTGGTGGCGCTGCTACCACCACCACGCTTCATCTCCTCATACAACGCCCAGTGGTTTATCCTGAGGTGCTGGTTCAGGGCTGTGGTACCCACCCGAGCCAAACACTTCCCTCTCTTCACCCTCACTTTACAAATCCGGCAGATGGCCACGGTAGGGTTGTCTGCCACCAGGGTAAAGAAATTCCAGACAGGTGACTTCAGCACCGCCCTCCTGTCAGATGGGGTGACGCTTACTTGCACCTGCTGGGATTCGGTGCGCACAGGTGGAGCTGCCTGCTGCTGCTGCTGCTGCTGCTGCTCCTCCTCCTGACACCTCCTGCTGCCATCACCAGTGGAGACCCTGACGATGGTCTCCCTGGTGGTGACCTGGCGCACCGTTTCACCAGGGTGCCTACCTTCCCCGTCGTCACTGACGTAGTGAGCCGACGCGTCAGATGGCAACCATGATGGGTCACCCTCTTCGCCCCCAGAGATGTCAGACCAAGGGCTGAGATGTGTTGGTCTGAGGGAACCACGTGACATGGAGCCTCTAGCCTGGCTCCGCTGTCCCCTCACCCACGCCTGGGTCTGACTAGGTGCTGCTGTTTCCTGCACCAAAACAGCAGCACCAGTTTGAAGGGATGTCTCTGGGATACTGCCAGCAGGTATCCCATCCTCCTCATCCATCCCTTCAAAAAGGTCCTGACCATCAGGACAGAGCTGGAGGTCTGCCTGATGCATGGCCTCCCCCAAGAGATCCCTATCACTGTCGCTGTCGAACAGTAAGATGCTGGACTCTTGGGGGCTGGGGGGGGGTAGTACAGGCAACGGTGTAATGGTGGTACTACTGTGAGTCGGGACCGACGACTCAGTGGCACTGCTGTGCCCCATGTAGTCCACCACTACTTGAGCCTGAGATGGCAATATCGGGCGGCTGCCCGATGGGAAGAACTCCCGGATCAGGCGTACTCCCCTTGCACCCGATCCTCTACCACTAGTAGGGGCACGAGAGGTACCCCGTGCTGGCAGCGATCCAGCACTGGGAGTAACTCCCCTACCCCTACTGCCACGGCCACGGATGCCGCTCATAATTGCTGATATGTGTGTGGGGGGGTTAAACTTTATTGGGGGGGAAAATGTGAACAAAATGTGTTTTTGTGTTTTTTTTACAAGACAGGCACGCAGACAAAGACGTACACAGACAGCTACTAAACTATAAGAAAAGTAGTACACCAGACAAGGACTACAAAATTAAAGAAAAAAAAAAAAAAGCACTAAACAAACACTAACTTTTTTTTTTTTTTTTTTTTTTAAACACAAAACACAGACACTAAACACACACTAAGCTAAGCTAGATGAAATAAATGTACACTAACAGTGTGTACACTTACTACACAAAATTTAACTAAACTGAACACAAAACTTAGCTTTTATAAAAGCTCTTTAGGGAAAACTAAACAAAATTTGAACTGAGATGCCTATCAAATATCACTGAACAGTGAACCTGCAAGATCTGACAGTAACACAAGATGAACAAAACTTAGCTTTTAGAAAAGCTCTTTTATAAAGCTCAGATCAATATGTGTTCTGAAATCTCTTGCAAATATAACTGAACAGGGAGGATTGCAGGATCAAACAGTAACACAAATGAAAAAAACAGCACAAAACAGCACAAAACGTAGCTTTGAAAAAAGCTCTTGGGTCTATTGCTTTGAAAAAAGCAGTTGATATACTGGAAAAGATCCACTGGAATCACTAAATAGCAATGCTGGTGATGATCTAAATCAATCAAGAACAAAGACACAGGAAACCAGGAAACCAGGAACACAGAAACAGCCTCCACACTCTATAGCAAGCTTCTGAATCTGCAATGAAATGGTGCTGGGAGTGAGCTTATATAATGTCCATGCAGGCAGGTTCCTATTGGTTGCTAACCTGTGACGAGTGTGGAAGGAGAACTCTGATTGGCTCTGATGCAAAAGGGCGGAGCAAATAATCGCGCAATATTCCTATTGCCGAATATTCGCATTGCGAATATTCGGCAATATAAAATGATCGCTTCAGCTACTCGGCCCAATGGCTCTAATCATACCAGCAATGCTTTCAGACGTCTATGGAGATCACTAGGATGTGATCTGTTTTAAAAATGAAACTGTAAAAATCGCTCTGATGCGGAAGATCGGGGCGAGGAAAATAATCGCGCGATATTGCGTTTGCCGAATAATCGCATTGCGATCTTTCTGGAAAATTCAATGAACGCTTCAGCTACTCGGCCCAGGGTCTCTAATGATACCAGCAATGCTTTTAGACGTCGATGGAGATATCTAGGATGTGATCTGATTCAAAAAAAAAATTGTAAAAAATCGAATATTCGGAATTGCGAATATTCACCGCGAATTTCGAAATATAGCGCGATTTCTCGAATATGCTATATTCGAGTCGAATATTCGCAATGCGAATATTCGTGAGCAACACTACTCAGTAGCAGGGTTTGGCTGTTCCTCACCCAGCTTTAAGTCTCCTACACAGCTGTTTCTGTGTCACTTAATGACTGTGTTTCAACCTACAAAATAAATTAATGATCATGAGCACCTGCTCGGTTTACTTAGTTAATCCAATCCAATACACCTGACTCTAATACTACAAAATTCCTGGCTTTGTGAAAGTTTGGGCACCCCTGCTCTAAACTAAACTGTCATGAATATCCTATAGCATTAGCAGCGCTTCCTGGAAAAAACACCCAGTGTGTCTCCAATAAGTGTGTTAACCAATAAAAGTCCAAACAGATTAAGGAGCATGATTTTAAGACCAGTGTTCAAAAGCAATCCTCAAGTTCTGTCACCACACCTCGCGAGCCCTCTTCCTTAGGTAATAGACTCACCAGAAGGATTATGATTATAACTGTAATCAATCCGTTCCTCGATCCGGGACCGTCTTTAATCCAGGTAGTACAAAACAGATTATAGCGCACACATGCAAAAATTACATTTATCCTGCAAGACTAGTTAAAAACACCTGAACACATTCAAAAATACGGGGTTTGGTCACACTATATAGTCATATAGTGCTAAGCCCACTTACTGCGACAAAGTACCCCAAATTAGTGGGTCCTAACCCGTTAATAGAATGAAAGAACCTATTGTCTCAACCTTGATAAACTCCTCTATATGGGTGAACTGAAGGGATTCCTCCTATGCACTGGTGGCCACTAATGTGAGGTAATGAAGAGGGGGAGGGGTGCTCCAGCCCAAGAGACCTGGTCTGGGTCTATACAAAATACAAAGACATACTTGGGGGGCACACCCAAAAAATGCTATACATCTAAGATGGTGCTGCTGTAAGACCAAAGACAGTACAAAACAGATTATATCGCACATATGCAAAAAATTACATTTATCCTGCAAGGCTAGTTAAAAACACCTGAACATATTCAAAAATACGGGGGTTTGGTCACACTATATGGTCATATAGTGTGACTAAAACCCCGTGTTTTGTACTGTCTTTGGTTTTATAATAGCACCATCTTAGATGTATAGCATTTTATGGGTGTGCCCCCCCCCCCAAGTATGTCTTTGGCCCCATACTCACGACCAAACATGTCTGCTGAAACTGGTCCGCGGACCAGTTTCAGCGGACATGTTCGTTCGTGTGTAGGCAGTAACGGACAGGATTCCAGCAAACATTCGTCGGCCAGACCGTTTTCCAACGAACAACTGTTTCCTGGTCTTGCTTTAAAACAGTCTGCTGGAATCGTGTCCGTCAGACATGTTCGGTCGTCTGTACACAAAAGCAGCGTACAAAAACCCAGCGCATGCTCAGTCCAAATGAGGAGACGGGAGCGCTCGTTCAGGTAAAACTCGCGTTTGTTTGGGATATGGCACATTCGTCATTAGAAACCTTTTATTCTAGCAAGAGAACAATGTCTTAAAAAGGCGCACTAAACCACATTTTCTTGCCTCGTTTTATTAATTCTTCTCTTGCTAGAATAACCCCGTTCTCTTGCTGATGCAATTTCAATAGAGTTGTCCCATACTGAAATGTCACATTTCTTGCTTGTGATGTAATCCTTTAATAATGTTTTCTATGCCAGACGTGTGTTTTGGTTGGTGGTCCTCCATAATTTATAGTAGTCATTTTTGTAAAGGAATGTGCATCTTTTTTTGTTTTGTGTTGTTTCTAGTTATGTCACCATTTAGTTTAATATTTTTTAACATGTTTTTTTATTTGTAATTTTTTTTTTTTTTTTTTGGTGTTTCATTTGAGAATATTAAACCATGTTGGCACACCAAATGTCCCCCCCCCCCCCCCAAGGAGTGTGTCCTTTGTAAATGACCCATTGTATATTTATTAAAGGTTTGCTGCCTAATAATCCCCACAGTATAACAAACAATAGACATGTTTTCAAATGAAAGCAAAAAGCCTTTTATTTAGGCAAATGTCATCACAAAAAAAAAACAGAACGGCAGCACTAGAATAGATAGCAAACTATATGCAAACTTGCATTTCCAACATGGTGAAGGATAAACTTCCAAGCCTCAGGAGCCAAACCCAAAAATATGAAGCAGCAGCACAGAAACAAAGGAACCCAAACTGTGGTAGTCCAAACAATATGTCCTTTATGTGGAAGGAAATGGAAGGCAGAGAATCAACGTTTCCTCCTCTTTCCAGCCTTCCCTCCAGGCAGCCTTCCAGCGGATCTAACACGGGGTCTTGCAGGTGGGGTCGATGTGGCAGCAGGAGGATGGTGTTCCGCAAGCCGGGCCGGGTCACATAGCCCAGTGTCTGGGGTCAGCAGGCCCTTCTGCATCCACCAAAGGACCTGGTTCATCAGGGCCTTTGCCAGTCTTCTCTGGTCCTCCTCCCCTTCATTCAAATCGTGGGCCAATGAGGCACTGAAGGCCTCTGTGGGGTTGAGGGGGGCCCTCATGATGGCGCTTGCCTCCTGTATCATGCGGAGGCTTGCCTCCTCCACAGGCCTCAACTGCCTCCTTCGGCCTGATGGCCTCACCTGGGGGGGGAGAAGACTGGCTGGTGGTGGTTCTCCTGGCCGGGGGGACCTGCTGCAGGCCACTGGGCCCAGCCTCCTCCTGGCTGCCACTGACCCCGGCCTCCTCCTGGCTGCCACTGACCCCGGCCTCCTCCTGGCTGCCACTGACCCCGGCCTCCTCCTGGCTGACAGACACGTGAGGATCTGCCACCTCCTGGCTGATCTCTTCTTCCTGTGTGCCAAAAAAAGGACATTTTTTACAATTTCGCAAAATAAAACCACACTCATTTTCATGCTTTTCGTTTAGTATTTTCTGTTCATTATTACTTGAATACACTCTACTTCTGACCCCTGCAGTTGTCATCCCTGACACCTATTTGTCTGTACACCTTTTTTTTTGGCTTTTTCCCAGCTTGACTTTTCTTTTACAATATCAAATCATTAATCCACCAAGAATTATTTACGCCAGAAATATAGAGGAAACTACTATACCTCCTCATCGAAGGGTGGCAGATCTGCATCTCTGTCAGCCAGGCCCTCTTCCTCCGACTCTGCAGGGCTGTGGTCATCTGGGGAATGTCCGCTGGAAGGTAGCATGGAGGAAAGGTTGGAAGAAAGACTCGACATCGTTTTCCTGCCTTCCATTTCGTCCCGCAAAAAAGCCATCTGTTTATAATACCACAGTTTGGGTTCCTTTGCTTGTGTTGCTGCTGCTCCCGATTTTTTGCTTTTATTAGCTTTGTATGCTCTCCTGTATGTGCTTCTGAGGTTGGCAAGTTTATCCTTCACCATGTTGGCAGTGCATCCTGGCACCCATGTTTGCATATAGTTTGCTAGCTCTTCTAGTGCTGCCGCTCGTACATCTTTATTACAATATAACGAGTGCTTGGAATTCCACAGGATGGGCGTGTCCTGATATTTTTGGAGTAAGGCCTCTATAGCTTCCTTTGTTTGTAGGAGGTCCATTTCACTTTTTGAAAAATGATATTTCTTTTGGAGTCTAGATTCGCAAAACATAAACCAAAGAAAAATAAATATTCAAAAGGATCAGCGTTGACCTTGATATAATATGTGTCTTCAAATTTATTACCTATATCTAATTACAAACACAGTCTATCTTGTTTAAACAATGATTGGCAGCTCGGCCGCATTGGTTGTACCAAACATTGATTTGCTAGATGCAGAGCCATTGTTAACATTGCAGTAAATATTTTTAATATAGAAAAATAAACAATGCTTACAAATGACAGTATTCATCTAGGCACTCTTTCATGTGTAAATCTCATGCCCCTGACAATGGATGACATAAAAGACACTTCCTAATGACCTCTGTACAACCAACACTTGAACAATACTTTGCCTGATCTGAATACACCATTCAAAAACTTGTCAATGTGGTACAGCATTGTTCACATCTCTATTTTGTGAGTTGTCCAAAAGCATTTGGATACCAAAATAACATTGTGGTACCCCATAGACAGAATAGCTTAAAAAGGGTGCAACCAACAGCCCAAACCCCCATCCCATGTGTCTACATTTTCCAGGCCTCTGCTGATCCCATTTTTAATTTCCTTACCTTCCTGTCTCTCGCTCCTCGTTTCTCACGCTCGCCTAATTACCGCGTAAGATGCGTAATCACGGCGTGCACCTTTTAAACACTCCGCGTATTTATTAAACCCCGCCCTCGTCACCTTTGCTAGGCCCCTAATCAATGAGTTTAGGAAATATGGCGTTAACTGTGTATGTTCAGGATGCGATCGAAGATTCTCCGCGTAACCTACGTAAACACGTTGTTTGCATTCTCTACACTCCGCGTATGTATTAAACGCCGCCCTCTTCTCCGCCCATGGCGTAAGAATTCATCTTTTCCACGCCCATAATCTCTGTGGGAAAGGAAAGATGGCGATGTCACACGAGCGGGCACGATGCTCTCATGCCACAAGTGAAGGGACAGAGGCAGGGACGTCCCGATCAAGGCCAAGAAGATACAAAGCCACTAATATGCGGTTCCAGGAAATGGTGGAGTCAGTTTACATCATGCGAAAGAAGGACTATGATGGTGAATTAGGGCCATACAAGACCCCTAACCGCCGAAAGGCACATATTATGGACAAGGTGGCGAGGAGAATGCAGAGGATGTTTGGGATCACCAGGTCCAAGGAACAGCTGAGGAAACGCTGGTCAGACTTAAAATTGAGGGAGCCACATCAGATGAAGAAAATACTTAAAATTCTGCGTAAAAGTAAGTAAATATATATTGGGGTTGGGGGGGGGGGGGGTGGGTGATTGTCTGCAATAATGTGTTGCCATGTATATTTCACCATCTGCCACCTTGGCCTGCTTGTAATTTTAAAGACATGTTGTCATTTATTTTTTATGACATAAATACCTACATATTTACAAATAGTGTTCTTAGTAAACCACGTAACATCACATAGTTTCTCAGAAAGGCTCGGTTATTCCAGGAACAACACACCTGGACATGGCTCACTGGCCAAAAACTTTGTTTGTAAACATTGTGTAAAAGCTAGTTCTAAAAAATAAAATTAGGAGAATGGGAAAGGCAAACAGGATTCATTCTAAAAACAGTGGTAATAAAGCTGATGTTTTCACATCTGCAATGCAGAGCACCTGTGTCTCCCCAAATCAAAAATGTGTTTTGGTAGGGTCTCCCAGAAATACAGTTTAGGGGGGACATCCATGTGTGTCACTTTGCTAAAAAGGGGCAGGATCAGAGCTTGCCATAGAAGTAATTCCAAAATGTAGGTTTGGTGAAAGATAAAAGTAACTAAATGAAAGCATCTTCTAAGCAATGTGTGCGATTTATGCTCTCCAATATCTGTGTGCTGATGAGTCTACATTTTTTTGTTTTTATTTCAGGGGAAAGAAGTCGCCAGCATTTGGAGGAGGCAGAGAGGGCCAGACAAGGCCAAAATCTTCCATCTCAACATGTGGAGGAGGAGGAGGATGTGGAAGGAGAAGAGGATGTGGAAGGAGAAGAGGATGTGGAAGGAGAAGAGGATGTGGAAGGAGAGGAGGAAGGAAGAAAGGAGGAAGGAAGAGAGGAGGAAGAAGTAATTTTGGACTTAGAATTTATAGCAGATGAAGGGCAAGTGGCGGAAGAACAATTTGGCGAATTGAAAGAAGGTGGATTGATGGATGAAGGAGGAGTCCAAGATGATGGGGAAGTGGTGGAAGAAGGAGGAGAGATAGAAGATGATGGGGAGGTGGTGGAAGAAGGAGGAGTGATAGAAGATGTCGAAGAGGTGGAAAGGAGAAGCCCATCAGGTCAGTGTCACCCTAGCTTGATTAAAAAAAACATATGTAGATAGGCCTCATCGAAAACTAATTTTGGAAATGACCATTTTTTTTTTTTTTAGGGGAGGAGGATGGTGTGTCAATATTTTCACGTGCAAGTGCTGCTATAATTATTCAGCAGGTAATGGAGTGCAGCACTGAAATGCACAATATGCGTGAAAGGATGTTTCTCATGGAACAGAATGTAACAAATGTCCTTTTGGAATGCAGCACGGAAATGAACAATATGCGGCAAAGAATGATGGTCATCGAATCTAATTTTAAAAATATTATTGACATGATGGGCCGTGTCAAAGACTGAAACACCCCCCGCCCATCCCCCGCCCCCACAAACATTTTTACTGTTTTAATAATGAATACGCCAAAATTTGAAGATACACACACAGTGTGCCAACATGTGCTATCTGCCATCACAGAATATCTAGTGTCTGAGCTTTGTGGGTCCAACCCCCTCCTCCATCCTCAAGTAGTTGAGAGGAAGGGTTTGCTCCCACAAAACACAGACATTGATCACCCATGATGTCAGATAGCACATGTGGCCATTTGTCTGTTGAACCAATGACATTTGGCGAGTTTGCACTGAATGTGTGTATCTTCAAATTTTGGCGTGTTCCAGTGTGAAAGCACACCATGACTGACTGCTGTTGTGAGTTTTTATATTTTTATAATTTTATTTTTTTACTTTTTGACCATGTTGGACATTTTTGGATACTATAAAGTTTAGACCATAAAGAATAAACACCAAAAAAAAAAAAATGTAAGAAATATTGGTTTTGGTGCATAAAAAATATGCCGAGAATAAAAAATACTAAGGCGGTAAACACCCCACCAAAAATATTCTATATATATATATATATATATGTAAACAATAGTAAATAGTAAAACAAAACTGTGAAATTGTTAAAAAATGTATAATCTTCATAATATTTTTTGTTGAATTACCTGAAAAAAATAAAAAAAAATAAAAACATTTTTGTAGACTCCTAAGTACAAAAGCAGGGAGTAATGAAAAAAATATAAAATAATTTTTGGGGTCATGAACAAGCAAAAATTAAAAAACTTGACCTCAAAATTTACAAATGGAGTTGCTTCTTATTTCTAGACTCAATACCCTGTTTGTAGATGAGTGAATACTGTGCTAAATGTGGTTATTTACTAAAAGTGGAGAAATCAATTATGCAGTAAAATTGAAGAAGTTAGTTAGAGAACCAGGAAGACAGATAAAAAGAGAAAAAGCATTAATGACAAACAACTGTATAAAGTCCAATGGTCTAATTATTTATTCTTTGTGAGAATATTCCTTTCTTTGGGGGCCGAATTAGAAAGAAATATGATCTGGCATAGCAATGGCCCCCCGACCCATGAAGTACTCAACATATTTGTCGCGTACCTCACGAGCTGATTGGGGGGCCAAGCCAGCGCGACCAGTGTCCAGCCCGGGAAGGGGATCTGAGGGTAGTCTTGCCTCAGAACCGATGTCGGGTAGGTACGTCTGGGAGTGCCTGCGTAAAAAGTTGTGCAAAATGCAGCAGGCAAATACAACGGTGTCCAATTTATATTCCGCCAGATGTATCGATGTCCTGAACAGGCGGAACCGGTTGGTGAGTATCCCAAAGGCATTCTCGGCTACCCTCCGAGCCCTGGCCAACCGAAAATTAAACACACTCCTCTCTGAGGTGAGGGTCCTCTGGGGAAAAGGCCGCATGAGGTGAGGACCAAGCCCGAAAGCCTCGTCCGCTAGGAACACAAACGGAAGTCCTTCCACATTCTCTTCATCTGGTGGCAATGCCAGACCACCAGCTTGGAGACGATCATAGAAATCAGTCCGTGCGAACACTCCCCCATCAGACATCCGGCCATTCTTCCCCACGTCCACATATAGAAACTCATACTGTGCCGACACCACCGCCATCAACACAATACTATGATAACCCTTGTAATTATAATAGTAGGACCCCGAGTGGGGTGGGGGCACAATGCGGACGTGTTTCCCATCTATTGCTCCACCGCAGTTTGGAAAATCCCACCGCTGGGCAAATTGGGAAGCCACAGACTGCCATTCCTGTGGTGTGGAGGGTAGCTGTGGGGACAAACAAAAAAAGAGATTTAGTACTTTGGAACAAAAACATCCTACAAGCATCCTTGTGACACTTCAAAGTATTACAATTGCATTAGAAAAATGTGCATGGAGAATTTGGGAAATGAAATATATAGGGCCACTTCATTAAGAGACTCCACAGCCCTCTGATGGGGACAATAAAAGTTTGAAGGGGGGGGGGGGGACACAAAAACCAAAAAGTCCTGTTTTAAAAAATGGCAAGGTGGGTTTGTCCCTAGGATAGCATGCTGGACAGGTTAATATTGGGTAAGGGACAAATATGCAGGTAGGCCAAGAATAAAACATGTAAAGCTTATATCAACATGCATAGGGAGAAAAGGGAACGTTAGTTAAACACACAGCATATCTGGGAAATTAAAAATAAAGTTAGTTGGCAACATTATTACAGCCAGGAAACTTACCTTAATATACTCCTCATGCAGAACTTTGATGATGGCAGCACACGTGTCCGGTATGATGACCCCAAGCGCCTGCGGAGAGATGCCTGTCGAGAACTTGAGGTCCTGCAGGCTCCTCCCAGTCGCCAGGTACCGCAACGTGGCAATAAGCCTCTGCTCGGCCGTGATGGCTTGGCGCATCACAGTGTCCTGCCTCGTGATATAGGGGGACAGAAGTTCCAGCAGACTGTTGAATACGGGGTCCGTCATGCGGAGAAAATTCCTAAAGTCATTAGGATTATTCTCCTGGAGTTCCCTAAGCAGAGGCATATGTGAGAACTGGTCACGCTGGCGCAACCAATTCTTGGTCCAGAAACGCCTCCGCCCCCTGTTTCTGGCCAAAGTACTGGAAAAATGAACATATCCAGCAGCCATCCCATAAACAGCACCAACTCGCGAAAATTGACGCTGCTGCTCCATCATGGCTTCAAACCGGCCGGCTGGTCAGTCAAGAACACACTCAAACAGAAAGCACTCGCAAATCCAGCACTACCTGCGACGAACGTGTGACAAACAGATACGAGCGCACAGGATGCAACTGCTAAAGCAGAAACAACCTGCTAGCCTATAGCCGAATGACAACTACGTTACCGCAAGCACACGCACTGAACCCGTGAATACACGCTGTCAAAGCCTGGAGACCGAGAAGCGCGAATCAGCTCTAACCAAACCTTCACTAACACGAGCAAACCCGTAACTAGCAAAAGAGGAACAGAGGGCGGCGCCATTAAGTTTGGTCTTCCCCTTTATAGTGACGTCGTACGTAGTTTACGTGCACGCGTTCCGGTACGACGGTAATTTGGTCCGCTGGTGTGTACAAGCCAGCGGAACCAAACAAAAATCAGCCTTGTACGCCGGAAACTGTCCGGCAGACAGTTTCCAGCGCACAGATCCGGTCGTGAGTACAAGGCCTTTGTATTTAATCTAGGTAGCACTCATGACAAAAAATAGTGCACATAGCGTGATACAGTCTCAAAAATGTTTATTTAAAACCAGTACCCCCTTACAGATGTACACTTTCAAACAAAATAATCATAAAAGCATGTAACATAATACAGTGCGGCTGGTGTGTCTGTATCTCACCGCTCCACGGATCTCTCGATGAGCGGTGTTACCCGGGTGGAGACTTCACCTGCTTGCACCTATAATACCCGAGTGGTCACGCCCTGACCGGTTTTGTCATCACTTCTTCAGAGGGTGTGGCCACACAGCGCGTCTCCTTACATTTATAGGGTATGAGAGCAAAGTATTAACCCTGCCCTCACCCCAGTTGAGCTCATTCAGACTATCTCCCTGAACTGACTTATTTGTTAGCAATAAAAGAGCACATGCAGTGCCTTGCAAAAGTAATCACCCCCTTGGCAGTTTTCCTCACAACCTGGAATTAACATAGATTGTTTGAGGATTTGCATCATTTAATTTTCATAACATGCCCACAACTTTGAAGATTATTGTTTTTATTGTGAAGCAAACAATAAATAGGACAAAATTACAGAAAAAGTCAATTTGCATAACTATTCACCCCCCTAAAGTCAATATTTGGTGGAGCCATCACAGCTCCAAGTCACTTTGGGTAAGTCTCTATGAGCTTGCCACATCTTACCACTGGAATTTTTGCCCATTCCGCCTTGCAAAACTGCTCCAGCTGCTTCAAGTTGGATGGTTTGCGCTTGTGAACAGCAATCTTTAAGTCTGACCACAGATTTTCTCTTGGATTGAGGTCTGGGCTTTGACTAGGCCATTCCAACACATTTACATGTTTCCCCTTAAACCACTCAAGTGTTGCTTTAGCAGTGTGTTTGGGGTCATTGTCCTGCTGGAAGGTGAACCTCCGTCCTAGCCTCAAATCACACACAGAGTGGTACAGGTTTTGCTCAAGAATATCCCTGTATTTAGCACCATCCATATTTCCCTCAACTCTGACCAGTTTCCCAGTCCCGACTGCTGAAAAAAAGGATAATATTCTTTGGGTGATTTGATGTGTTGGGTTTGCGCCAGACATAGCATTTTCTTTGATGGCCAAAAAGTAAAACATTTTCTCATCAGACTAGAGCACCTTCCTCCATACATGTTGGGAGTCTACCACATGCCTTTTCGCAAACTCAAAACGTGCCATTTTGTTTTTTGCTGAAAGTAATGGCTTTCTTTTGGCCACTCTGCCATAAAGCCCAACTCTGTGGAGCTTATGGCTTATTGTTGTCCTATGTACAGACACTCCAGTCTCTGCTGTGGAACTCTGCAGCTCCTCCAGGGTTACCTTAGGTCTCTGTGCTGCCTCTCTGAATAATGCCCTCCTTGCCCGGTCCGTGAGTTTGGTGTGCAGCCGTCTCTTTGCAGGTTTGCTGTTGTGCCATGTTCTTTCCATTTGGTTATGATAGATTTGATGGTGCTCCTAGGGATCAAAGATTTGGATATTTTTTATAACCCAACCCTGACTTTTACTTCTCAACAACATTGTCCCTTACTTGTTTGGAGAGTTCCTTGGTCTTCATGGCAGTGTTTGGTTAGTGGTACCTCTTGCTTAGGTGTTGCAGCCTCTGGGACATACCTCTGGGTGTGTATATGTAATGACAGATCATGTGACACTTAGATTGCACACAGGTGGACATCATTTCACTAATTATGTGACTTATAAAGGTAATTGGTTGTACCATAGCTTTTTTCACCCCCATAACAAATGGGGTGAATACATACACACATGCCAATTATAATTTTTTTATTTCTGAAAAATAGTTTTATATATATTTTTTAAATTCTACTTCACCAACTTAGACTATTGTGTTCTGGTCAGGGGTCATGTGATCTAAAACTTTCGCGGGGTCCCCGTTCCGGGTGCGGTACCCACCTTCAGGGTAGGCGCATCCATGGACCCCGCCAGCGTGGCCCACCTGGCCAAGGCTTAATACTGCCTCAAACCTCATCGGGAGGAAAAGGGGGACTTCAGTGTTTCGCTGGATTCCAGGACCTATTGAAAGAATCCCAGTCTGGGATCGGGTGTTTGGATAACTGACAGGTATGCTTGCTGTCATCCGGTGGCCTGTTTAGGAAAAAGTCTACTGGGAGGAGTTGCTCTTTATTCACCTAAGTCCTTTATTGAAATTGGCCTGTGACCAAGGCCCTAGAGCCGGGTCTGTGAGACAGACCCGTTCCTCCCAGACGGTTCAGTGACACTTCGGCTGCCAGGCCTATCATAGGGGTCTGTCCGGGGGCACTTTACCCACTCCGAGTAGAGTTGCAGAAGTTGGTACTATACAGAGTAGTACTGACTGCTCCATTGTTATCCAGGCCTGATACTGCAAGGTTTTCTCCTCCTATCCTTTCATCAACCTTGTCCTTCCAAACTGATGTTGATGTTGGCCGTGTTGGCCTGGAAATAAAGCATTGAAAACCCTTCAATTACTGTCTGGACCTTCGCTCACTATTTGTTCTACCACTGCACCCCTGGAGCCATGTCAGGGTAACTTAATTTGCCGATCCCAAATCAATCAGCTTCTCCTTCGGGGGTGAGCGCTACACATATATTTCAGGGGAAAAAAAACATTGAACTAAAGGCTGTAAAGTAACAAAATAGGTAAAAGCCCAAGGGGGTTGAATACTTTTGCAAGGCCCTGTAACACAGCCTGCCTACAGCTTAATTGCATCTGGTAATTCTTCTAAAAAAAGAAATCTAAAAATCAGACCTGGCATATGGGGATACATGACCCTCAGCCCACCACAGTAGTGGCTATTTTTTTTTTTTACTTTACCAATAGATAGTTTTTTTTTTTTTTACGATCTTTCCAACAATTATTATAGTTACATAGTTGGTAAGGTTGAAATAAGACTCAAGTCCATCCTGTGTGTGTGCTTATATGTGAACAGTACATTGTATACCCCTGTATGTTGTGGTCGTTAAGGTGCCCATCTAATAATTTAAAAAAAAAAAACTATCGATGCTCCCCGCTCATACCACTGTTTGTGGAAGAGATTTCCACATGCTTATCGCTGTTACAGTAAAGAAAACTCTACGCAGTTTAAGGTTAAACCGCTTATCTTCTAGTTTTAGTGAATGGTCTCGTGTTTTTTTATATTATTTATCGTAAGATGTTTTTTTCACTTTAATGCATAGGATGCATTAAGGTGAAAAAACATGAACGTTTAAAACCCCTTTAAGCCACCCAGGACTTTTGTTAGCTCTGACATTTATTTCCCATTGGAATGCACTGGCCAATACCTTTATTTAATATGCTCTTAAAGCACTCCCATTTTTCATCTGTGTTCCCCGAATTTGATCCCATTTAAGATCTAGCAAAGATCGCAGTTTAGGGAAGTTGGCTCTTTTGAAATTTAGTGTCTTTGTGGCATGTGTTTCCCATTTCTGTGATATATACTAAAAATGAATTGACCTGTGATTGCCGTTTCCTAAATTGCCCAGTATTTTCACATCCGCGATCAGGTCTGTATTGTTAGTAATCAGTACGTCTAGTAACTGTTTCTTGTTGGTACATTTACCATCTGACCCATGAAATTGTCCTGCAAGATATTTTGGAAATGGCGAGCCTTAGACAAATGCATGGTTCCTTCTGCCCAGTCTAGATCTGGATAAAGCCCAGTCTAGATCTGGATAAAGCCCAGTCTATATCTTCTAAAGAGCTGGTAACTTGGTTCTTCAGGAACTTGAACCTCTTCTTTCTACACCAGCTCCTCAGCCACTTGTTAACTTCCCTAATCTCCCGTTGCCTCTCTGGTGTGGCTCGAGGTACCGTTAGTATTTCTGAGAATACTACCTTGAAGGTCCTATTCCTCAAATTTAGTGCCGAAGTCCCTAAAATTGTTTTTTTAGGACACACCTTCTTCCTCTGACTTTGTCATTGGTGCCAACGTGTACCATGACAGCTGGGTCTTCCCCAGCCTTACCCAATAATCTGTCCCCCAGATCCGTGATGTGCCAAACCCGAACACCCGGTAAACATACAGTTCGGTGCTTCAGGTCTTTGTGACAGATTATCCTCTTTGCCCTTCTAATAATTGAGTCCCCTACCAACAGAATCTGTCTTTCCTTACCCTTGGCTTTACCCCCCACCCTTACTGGAGGAGTTCTTCCCCTGGCAGCTAGGGGCCTCACTCTGCTCCAGCAATGCTAGTCCCCAACTGGTTTCCCCAATATCACGCAACAGCGTGTACTTATTGGGACGTTCCAGCCCAGGACCGGCATCCCTGACTCTTTCCCCTCTACCCTTTCTCAATGTGTCACCCATCTACTTTGCTCTAGTGCTTGCACCTCTTTGTCTCCACCCGCCTCTGTGCAGGGCCCCTGCCGGGTACGTTCCCAACTCACTCTTAGTATGGAGATTCTTCTCAGTGTTGCCATTTGCTTCCCTAGATTCAGGACCTGGGCTTCTAGGGAAACAACATGCTTACATTTTGCGCTGCAATAGTTCCCCCGGTCAGATTATCGCGGAACGCATACATGCCACAAGATGTGCACAGAGTCACATCTCCACACCCACCAGGCAACGTACCCACTAATTTAATAGGGATTGGAAATTATACTCTGTCCAATAACTCACAACTAGCTTCCTAACTCTAATACTCAATACACAGGCACTCACATTATATATTATATTTAAAGTGATTGTAAAGTCAAGGTTTTTTATCTTAAAGCGGAGCTCCACCCTAAAGTGGAACTTCCGCTCATCGGAACCTTCCCTCTCCGGTGTCACATTTAACACCTTTCAGGGGGTGCAGATACCCGTCTAAAGACAGGTATTTGCACCCACTTCCGGCCACACAGTCTGCGGCAGGACATTAGATCCCTTTCCCTCCATTGTGTTCTGGGAAACACGGCTCCCAAAACACAGCGGGGACCAGTGAGCACGGCGCACACGACTCGTGCATGCACCGTAGGGAACCGGGCAGTGAAGCCACAATGCTTCACTTCCTGGTTCCCTCACCGAGGATGGTGGTGGGGGCAGCAGAGTGACGAGCGATCGCTTGTCCTCTGCTGCCAACGGCGCTGGACTACAGGACAGGTAAGTGTCCTTATATTAAAAGTCAGCAGCTGCAGTATTTGTAGCTGCTGGCTTTTAATATTTTTTCCGGCAGAGATACGCTTTAAAAGTGTTTGTAAACCCCAGGAAAAAAAAAAAAAAAAAAAACCCCACACACACAAAAAAAAAAAAAAAAAAAAAGTATTACAACAAGTATAATGAGCTAGTATGCATCGCATACTAGCTCATTATGAAATACTTACCTTGGAACAAAGCTGTTCCAACAGTGCTCTCACACCGCTGACACAGCGAACATTTTTGCTGGAGTTACTTCCGTGTTCATGGGCTCCGGTGCTGCGATTGGCCGGAGGCTGCAATAATGTCACTCCCGTGCATGTGCACGGGAGCCACAGTTCACGGCACAGGGCTCGGAAAGGAACGACACCCATGGGCGTTCCTTCAGAATACATGCGCCAGTGATGCCACTGGCTGCATGTATGCAATGTAAATATCTCCTAAACAGTACACGTTAAGGAGATATTTACACCATCTATAGGTAAGCCTCATTATAGGCTTACCTATAGGTGAATGTCTGCAGAGGAAGTTCACCTTTTATTCATTAAATGGGTTGTAAACCCTCGTGGTTTTTCACCTTAATGCATTCTATGCCGGGGGGGGGGGGCGCGGCAGCAGCGATAGTGCTCACCGGCCACGAGCATCCAGGTTCCCCAGCATGCACGCACCTATTCCTGCTGATGTTTAGCAGCATTTATGGTTTAAGTTTTTTTTATATCATAGGATTGTGGGCAGTGACTGTGTGGAGTGTTTTTGCACTAGGTTAGAACATATTTGTTAATTAAAAAAAGTAGACTTTACAATCACTGAGGCATGGCATGAAATTAAACAAATATTGTCCTGAAAGGAAACATGAACAGGGCCATGTAATGCACAGTGGTGTGGGTTTGGAATACGCACTTTGCAGAAAGATCGGTAAAATTCCCCCTTACAGAGGTAATCAGGAGTGAAGCGCCACCTTATGTTAATGTTATGTGCTTGTATTGGTTGTCAGAGGAGATTTACGCAATTACATTGGTGATCAGTGGAAGGTAAAGTTGATCATTTGAAATTGTAAGAATTACTTGAGATAAGAGGTTCCCCTGCTCCTGTACCACTGGTTTTGGCCCTATTGAGTGCCGTCAGTCCCAGAATTATGCAGAAACCATCTGCAAATCAGTCTTGGCATTGCCCAGACACCGGCTGCATTCACATGCTCTACAATGGGACCCTTTATTGCCTGCAACTGGCTGACTCCCCCACCTCAGTTTGGGAGTATGGAAGCTACCACTATTGCCCTTCTCTTCTGACTATACTGGTTCCCTGGTTATGCTGATCCAAAAAGGTTTCAGTACCTTGAGCCACTGGACAAGTAAATAAAAAGCGGAAATTCTGGAGAATGTGTGCATGTTTGTTCTAAGGCCAGACAGGCAAAATAAGGGCAATTTAATGGAGCCCATCATTGGCAGTCTCCACATTTCTGTGCCGCTCTTTAAATACATGTAAAAAGCAGCTACTATGTACCATTTTTTTCTGACCATCCTGCCTGGACTAGGATGAAAAAATAAAATAAAATCACAATTGTAAAATTCTTTTAGATGCCAGCATCCTTTTTAGAGGCATTGCCAAGTAACAATGGTTTACTAAATTACATTTTTAGAGAAAGGAACATGCAAGCAAAGAAAGAAAAATGAAAAGAGAATTCAATTTGCAATCATTTTAAGGTTTATTTTTTCTACAATTATTAGGAACAGTTGAACAAACAAAAATATACATTTTTTGCCTCCCATGATAAATAACTAGTCTTTAATACATTTTCTTTGAATAAAATGTCAAACTTTACCTTTACACAAAATATAATACAAAATAACGTACTAGAATTAAGAGGGACATATATACAAAATGTCCATTTCCTTCAGTGTTTGAAGGGAACAGTGCCCCTGAAATGGGTCCCAGTACCGCCCCTGTTTGGGTAACAATGGTAAGTGCTTGGGAATGGCTAAACATGCTTTGGTGGGAGGCTTGAACATAATAAACCTGATTTCACTGATAATATACCAGCGCCAGAGATTATCGTGATACATAGTGGCGGATTGTAGTTTTATTTCAATGTGAAAATTCACTACAATATTTAAAAACGGACACCGTTTTAAAAACAGGTTTCAGATAAAACTATACCATCTCAGTCTGATATTGATACAGAGTGGCATGATTAATGTAGAAACATTTTCAGTGAATTTTTACACTTGTATATTTTAACTTATGCTACCTAATCCAGCAGTTTAGTAACTTTGCTTCCTTTTTTACAAAAATCAATACAGTCATTTAAAGTATACTTCCACTTTTACAGCCAAATTTGAGAAACCAACTTTATACAGCAATTGTCATTTGTTTCTTATCACGCACCATCCCTAAAATTAATTTAAAACATTTTCTTTGGGAGTAGGATTAGAGACTGTAAAAAAATTTAGAAGGACAAAGTGGGGACACCCCCACCTCTCATCAACATACAATGCAGTTTTAAAACCTCAAGAACTTTTACCCTGTGTCAGGACAGAGAGTTTTGAAATCTAAGTGCAACTGATAATGAGATCTGCCAGCACAGTACAAACAAGGTTAATTATGGTAAACAAAGCAGAACTTCATTCAAAAGGACAAAACGCTTTTCTGCCTCCCCGCTCTACCACATTCGGACACATTTTTGGGACATCTCATACCTACATGGATGGTTTAGGCCAGTGATGGTGAACATTGCCACCCCAGATGTTTTGGAACTAATTTTCACATGATGCTCAACTACACTGTAGTGCCAAGGTTCGCCACCACTGGCTTAGGAGATCTGAGCGGAAGTTGTTTTTCCCCCGCGTTGCCTGCAACCCACAAAGCCCAGTGGCTTGCACACAAGTAGTCACAGCAGGCTTCCCTTCGTAAACATGAGGCCTAAAGACTGGCCAAGAACTGACTCGTG